>NC_057813.1:252061030-252106952 GCF_018294505.1 Triticum aestivum
CCCCTCCACCGCCTCGTCTTCCCCGCGCCTAGGTCCGGTGAGCCGCCGCCCGGATCCGGCGCCCTGCAGCCTCCCCGCCGGCCCCGTGCCCTCGCCGGCGTCGCCACCGGCCGCCGCCGCCCCTGCCTCCCCGGTCCCGAGCGGGATCGAGGGAGACGACGGCGACCGTCTCCTCTCCTCCCCGCGTGGGCCACGCGGCCCGATCCAGCCCAGCCGGCCTCCTCCCCACAACCTGGGCCGAGCCCACTAGGTGAGCATCCTCCCTATCCTCCGCCCCGTGCGTCATATAGTTATCCCGCGCTCGTATGTTTTTTTCCTGAAATCGGCTGTCCCTGATTGTCTGTGTAATTTTCATGCCATGTTTGACCTATTGTATCTCCGCATCCATAGCTCCGTTTCGTGTGTGTAATATGTCAAATTGTTCGTCTCAACGAGTACATCATTTCATTCCATTGCATCATATTCATTTAAGGTCATCTTGATGCCTGAATCATCGTTTTTAAGAGTGCTTCATGATGTTATCTGCTGTCTGTTATCAGAACGAGCTCTTTTGTCATTTTTGCCATGATTGATGTGTGCATCCTATGAGGTTGATGTCTACATGTGTTTTGATCTATGCTATGTCTACTTTACATAGGTGCTTACCATGTATTTTTGTGATCAATGTGGTGACTAGCACAAGCATGCAAACTAGGCATCGTGATGTTGCTGATTTTAGTCCCTGTTCTGCTGTTATTTTGATGCCATGTAAACTTGATACTACAGAGAGATCCATGCATATTTTGAGATACTTCAGTAAGGGTGTTTTGAACATATGGTTATTGTATATCCATTCATGCCCTTTGTTGCAATTATGGAGTAGTCAAGCATGTCATTTTCGTGCTCTACTTTTGCTTCAAAATGTTTCCTAACAGATTGTTTACATGTTATTCAATTTAGCCAAGGATGCTATAGTTAATCCTTGCATGCTATGAACTTGTTCTTGACTTGGTTTGTTTCACAAACATGTCTTCTTGATGATGCTATGCTTATCTTGTCATGCAATGACTTGTGGTGAGTGTATCGAGCTTGTTAAGTAGTGTACACGCTGTTGCTGTTTTGCTAGGCTGAATTTGTTATTTCGTGATGCTATATAAACATGTTGCTACTAATCATTCTATGCATAATATGGAGATGTTCTATAAATATGTTTTGATATACATGTCATCCTCTAACCATACATGCCCCTGGTTGCATTTATAGGTTGCTGTAGATTGTTCATATCTTGCTCCAAAGTTGCTTCATAATGTTGTTGTCAGCCTGTTAACATTAAGTTTAGTTGTTACCATGATTGTTGCTAGTGTTCCATGCACCCTATGGACTTGCTATTGCCATGCTTAGCTTCATAAACATGCCTTCTTACTGTTGGGTGCCTTGCCATGCCATGTTTTTCTCTGTAGTGAGTTGCACAAGCTCATCTACATGCCTTCATAATTTGGTTTCTGCCATGTTTGAATCTGTATTATAACTTTCCATGTTTACATGGGTGCCATCATATTTTCTGATCCTTTTTGGCTTATGGTCAGTAAAGGACATTTGATCTATGCATTTATTAGATTCATGCCATGCCTTTGTTTACCATGATAAGTTCCTGTAACATGTTGTTTGATAGCTCTAAACATTGCATCGTGATGTTATTTTCTGCAAAGTCTGAAATTGTTAAAACTTGCAATCTTACCATGTGTGTTTGAGCATGTTCTAGTGGTTTCTGGAGATAGCTCAATGTTCATATTTTATTGTGCTTTACCTGTACATCATGCCCATGCCTTTTGTTTTCTTGTTGAGGTCCTGTAGCATATTGTTTTGGTGCTTGCAATATGCCTAGTTGCTGTTTTGGACAGCTTGTCCTTTAGACTTGTTTCATGTGTGTGTGTTGAACCGTTGCTCCGTTTTGAGTGTGCTCTATATGAAACTTGCTTAGAATTGCATGTAGCTTCATATTATCATGTTGCATCCTTGTTTTGAGGTGTTTGCTTGATGTTTGAGTGCATTTTGCATCAATGCCATGTTTATCTTGCTTTGCTCATATCTTCTAGGCCGTAACTCCGAACTAAATGAACTTTATATGTAACTTGACTAGAATCTCGTGTAGATCATCTTGGTGCATCTTAACTTGATGTTTAACAACTTGAACATAAGGTTTATTCAGATCTGGACCAATTTCGAAATATGCATATGAGGACTTACCGGAATTGTTATATGTTGTTCCCGGCCTCATTTAAACTTGTCTTGATGTGTTGCTCTTGTTTGCACCATCTTTTGCCATGAGTAGCTTCATTTAGATTGGTCATGCATCATGTTTGTTGGGCATCATGTCTTGTCTATATGTGGTGTGTTTACCTTGTTGTGTGCTTCTTTTCGATAGTTCCTGTTTCGTTGCGATCGTGAGGATTCGTTCGTCTACGCTTGGTTCGGCTTCATCCGTTCATCTTCTTCATGGACTCGTTCTTCTTCCTTGCGGGATTTCAGGCAAGATGACCGCTACCCTGGATCTCACTACTATCATTGCTATACTAGTTGCTTCGTTCTATCGCTATGCTGCGCTACCTATCACCTGTTTATCAAGCCATCCAAAATTGCCATGAACCTCTAACCTTTGACACCTTTCCTATGCAAATAGTTGTTTGGCTATGTTATCGCTTTTGCTCAGCCCCTCTTATAGCGTTGCTATTTGCAGGTGAAGTTGAAGATTGCTCCATGGTGGACAGGATTTTGTTGGGATATCACAATATTTCTTATATTATTAATGCATCTATATATTTGGTAAAGGGTGGAAGGCTCGGACTTTTGCCTGGTGTTTTGTTCCACTCTTGCCGCCCTAGTTTCCGTCATACCGGTGTTATGTTCCCGGATTTTGCGTTCCTTACGCGGTCGGGTGATTTATGGGACCCCCTTGACAGTTCGCTTTGAAGAAAACTCCTCCAGCAAGGCCCAACCTTGGTTTTACATTTGCCTCACCTAGCCCTTTTTCCCTTGGGAGTCGCGCTCTCGAGGGTCATCTTTATTACAGCCCCCCCCGGGCCAATGCTTGTCTAAGTGTTGGTCCAAACTAGAGCACCGTGCGGGACCATCCCCTGGCAACTTGGGTTACGTCGGTACCTGTACGCTTAGCTTATCCGGTGTTGCCTTGAGAACGAGATATGTGCAGCTCCTATCGGGATTGTCGGCACATCTGGCGGTCTTGCTGGTCTTGTTTTACCATTGTCGAAATGTCTTGTAAACCGGGATTCCGAGTCTGATCGGGCCTTCCTGGGAGAAGGTCTATTCCTTTGTTGATCGCGAGAGCTTGTCATGGGCTAAGTTGGGACACCCCTGCAGGGTATAATCTTTCGAAAGCCGTGCCTGCGGTTATAGGCAGATGGGAATTTGTTAATGTCCGGTTGTAGATAACTTGACACCAGATCCGAATTAAAACGCATCAACCGCGTGTGTAGCCGTGATGGTCTCTTCTCGGCGGAGTCCGGGAAGTGAACACGGTCTTTGGGTTATGTTTGACGTAAGTAGGAGTTCAGGATCACTTCTTGATCATTGCTAGATTCACGTCCGTTCTGCTTGCTCTCTTCTCGCTCTTAATTGCGTATGTTAGCCACCATATATGCTTAGTCGCTGCTGCAGACTCACCACTTTACCCCTTCCATTCCTATTAAGCTTTGCTAGTCTTGATACCCATGGTAATGGGATTGCTGAGTCCTCGTGGCTCACAGATTACTACAACAACAGTTGCAGGTACAGGTTCATGCGATGATCATGATGCGAGAGAGATGCTTGCTTGCGTTGAGTTCTTCTTCTGCTTCTTCGATCAGGGGATAGGTTCCAGGTCGGCAGCCTGGGCTAGCAGGGTGGATGTTGTTTGAGTTTCTGTTGGTGTTTCATCCGTAGTCGGATGATGATCTTATGTATGATGATGTTGTATTCATGTGGCATTGTATGCCTTATGTATGTATCCCCATATATTATGTAATGTTGATGTAATGATATCCACCTTGCAAAAGCGTTTCAATATGCGGGTCTATCCTTGGTGGGACCTTCGAGTTCCTTTTGGATAGGGTCGCATATTGGGCGTGACACATCATCATCACCACGGTCTTCACTAGGCCAACACCTCCGCCATCTTCACCAACATCTCCATCACCTTCCCCCATCTATATTCAGCGGTCCACTCTCCCGCATCCCGCTGTACCCTCTACTTGAACATGGTGCTTTATGCTTCATATTATTTTCCAATGATGTGTTGCCATCCTATGATGTCTGAGTAGATTTTTGTTGTCCTATCGGTGATTGATGAATTGCTATGATTGGTTTGAGTTCATGTTTTATTATTGGTGCTGTCCTATTGTGCCCTCCGTGCCGCGCAAGCATGAGGGATTCCCGCTGTAGGGTTTGCAATATGTTTATGATTTGCTTATGGTGGGTGGTGTGAGTGACAGAAGCACAGACCCGAGTAAGTAAGTTGTTTGCGTATGGGATAAAGGGTACTTGATACTTTAATGCTATGGTTGGGTTTTTACCTTAATGAATCTTTAGTAGTTGCGGATGCTTGCTAAAGTTCCAATCATAAGTGCATATGATCCAAGTAGAGAAAGTATGTTAGCTTATGCCTCTCCCTCAAATAGAATTGTAATAGTGATTACCAGTCTAGTAACGTAGTCAATTGCTTAGGGACACTTCCACAACTCCTACCACCACTTTTCGGCACTCGCTATATTTACTTTATTGCTTCTTTATCTAAACAGCCCCTACTTTTTATTTACGTGTTCTTTGTTATCTTGCAAACCTATCCTATCACACCTACAAAGTACCTCTAGTTTCATACTTGTTTTAGGTAAAGCAAACGTCAAGCGTGCGAAGAGTCGTATCAGTGGCCGATAGGACTTGAGAGAGTATTTGTTCTACCTTTAGCTCCTCGTTGGGTTCGACACTGTTACTTATCGAAAAAGGCTACAACTATCCCGTATACTTGCGGGTCATCAAGACCTTTTTCTAGCGCCGTTGCCGGGGAGTCATAGCGTGGGGTGAATATTCTCACGTGTGCTTGTTTGCTTTATCACTAAGTAATTTTTATTTGTTGTTCTTAGTCTTTTTCTATCTTTAGCTATGGGTAGGAAATGCAAAATACCAAAAAAATTAGTTGTACCTACTGAACCAGTGTTTGAAGAACCACTCAAAATCTATCACACTCCTGAAGCTTTTTACTTGGATCATCTTCGATCCCTTTGTGCTCGTGCTGAAACCCCCACTAGTTTAGTTGAGGGAAAATCTTTATATGAGCATGCTTGTTTTGTGCGACACCGTATATCTGAAAAAGGGAAACTATTATGGGATCAAATTCAACGTTTGCAATGCTATGCTTGGAATTTATGTGAAATATATGAGTTTACTTCTTGTTCTGAAGACCCTAAGAAACACCTACCCTATCAATGCTTGTTAAGTGATAATGGAATCGTATCTTCGTATGCTAAGGGTGTTTACAATTACTATGATGCTCAACAAATTGAACAATTTGTTGCTTTTAAAGGTGATTATGAGATTGCCTCTTTCATTGAAAAGTATGATGCTACTCTTCATAAATCTGAAAATTTTGCCATATTTCAATATTGTTATGATAATTATGCTTCTAATGCCTATGTTACACCATATATTGAGGACTTCTCCGCTGTCCATGAAGAGAATAATATTTTGCAGGAAGCTATGGAAGAAGAAATTGATGAAATAGTGAGCTTATTGGATGAAAAAGATGATGAGGAGAGCGAAGAACAAAAGGAGGAAGAGCGGATTAGCTACCCGTGCCCACCTTCTAATGAGAGTAACCCTCCAACTCATACATTATTTAATTCCCCTTCGTGCTTACCGAAGGATGATTGCTATGATGATTGCTATGGTCCCTTGAATTTGTTTGAAATATCCCTTTTTGATGATGCTTGCTATGCTTGTGGCCATGATGCCAATATGAATTATACTTATGGATATGAACTTGCTATAGTTCCTTATGTTAAACATGAGATTGTTGCTATTGCACCCACGCATGATAGTCCTATTATCTTTTTGAATTCTCCAAACTGCACTATATCAGAGAAGTTTGTGCTTATTAAGGATTATATTGATGGGTTGCCTTTTACCATTGCACATGATGATTTTGATGAATGTAATATGCATGTGCTTGCTGCTCCTACTTGCAATTATTATGAGAGAGGAACTATATCTCCACCTCTCTATGTTTCCATTGTGATAAAATTGCAAGAAACTGTTTATACTATGCATTGGCCTTTACTATGTGTACATGAATTGTTCTTTTATGACATGCCAATGCATAGGAAGAGAGTTAGACTTCATTTTTGCTTGATATATGTTACTTTGTGCTCACTACTAAATTACAAATCATTGTTAATTAAAATTGGCTTTGATATACCTTGGGATCCGGGTGGATTCATTACTTGAGCACTATATGCCTAGCTTAATGGCTTTAAAGAAAGCGCTGCCAGGGAGACAACCCGGAAGTTTTAGAGAGTCATTTATTTCTGTTGAGTGCTTTTATATAGTTTAAAAACAAAAAAAATAAAGAGGGGAACCTAAAACTTTTCAAAAAAGGAAAGTGAAAGTGAGAAAGACAAGCATTGTTGAAGTGGGAGAGCTCCTTGAACTTTGTTCATGCTCACGGAAACTTTGTGAATCTTGATTACAGAAACTTTTCATCAAAAATAATTATCCCCTTGTACAATTCCATTGTATTATAAAAATAATGTGCCAAGATTTGCCTTTAGGATGTTTACAATGCTTGTTGGTGTGTATGGTGCGGGACAGAAACTTTGGCTGTAGTGCGTGATTTTACATTTTTAACTGAAACGTTAAATAGTTCTGATTCCTTTTGCACTTTCTTGCTGCACAACTTTTTTATTTTTCCTAATTTGGGTAAAAATTTTGGGGTACCAGAAGTATGGTGGATGTTCAGATTGCTACAGACTGTTCTGTTTTTGACAGATTCTGTTTTTGACGCATAGTTTGCTTGTTTTGATGAAACTATCAATTTATATCAGTGGATTAAGCCATGGAAAAGTTATATTAAAGTAGATACATTGCAAAAACAAAATATGAATTGGTTTTCTACAGTACTTAGAGTAGTGATTTGCTTTATTATACTAACGGATCTTACCGAGTTTTCTGTTGAAGTTTTGTGTGGATGAAGTGTCTAATCGAGGATGTCTCGATATGAGGAAAAGGAAGAGAGGCAAGAGCTCAAGCTTGGGGATGCCCGAGACACCCCAAGTAAATATTCAAGGAGACTCAAGTGTCTAAGCTTGGGGATGCCCCGGAAGGCATCCCCTCTTTCTTCAACAAGTATCGGTATGTTTTCGGATTCGTTTCGTTCATGCATTATGTGCAAGTCTTGGAGTGTCTTTTGCATCTAGTTTTCATTTTTGTTTTATGCACCATGCTGGTATGAGATAGTCCTTGGTTGATTTAGAGAATGCTCATTGCACTTCACTTAAATCTTTTGAGTATGGCTTTATAGAATGCTTCATGTGCTTCACTTATATCATTTGAAGTTTGGATTGCCTATTTCCCTTTACATAGAAAACCGCCATTTGTAGAATGCTCGTTTGCTTCACTTATAATTGTTAGAGAGTGGGCATATATTTTGTAGAAAGAATTAAAATCTCTTGCTTCACTTATATCTATTTAGAGAGATGACAGGAATTGGTCATTCACATGGTTAGTCATAAAATCCTACATAAACTTGTAGATCGCTGAATATGATATGTTTGATTCCTTGCAATAGTTTTGCGATATAAAGATGGTGATATTAGAGTCATGCTAGTGGGTGGTTGTGGATTGTAGAGACACTTGTGTTGAGGTTTGCAAGTCCCTTAGCATGCACGTATGGTAACCGGTGTGTGACAAATTTGAAGCATGGGGTGTTTCTTTGATTGTCTTCCTTATGAGTGGCGGTCGGGGATGAGCGATGGTCTTTTCCTACCAATCTATCCCCCTAGGGGCATGCATAGTAGTATTTTGCTTCGAGGGCTAATAAAATTTTGCAGTAAGTATATGAGTTCTTTATGACTAATGTGAGTCCATGGATTATACGCACTTTTACCTTTCCATCATTGCTAGCCTCTTCGGTACCGTGCATTGCCCTTTCTCACCTCGAGAGTTGGTGCAAACTTCGCCGGTGCATCCAAATCCCGTGATATGATACGCTCTATCACACATAAGCCTCCTTATATCTTCCTCAAAACAGCCACCATACCTACCTATCATGGCATTTCCATAGCCATTCCGAGATATATTGCCATGCAACTTCCATCATCATCATATACATGACTTGAGCATTTATTGTCATATCGCTTTGCATGATCGTAAGATAGCTAGCATGATGTTTTCATGGCTTGTCCGTTTTTTGATGTCATTGCTACGCTAGATCATTGCACATCCCGGTACACCACCGGAAGCATTCATATAGAGTCATATCTTTGTTCTAGTATCGAGTTGTAATATTGAGTTGTAAGTAAATAAAAGTGTGATGATCATCATTATAGAACATTGCCCCAAAAAAAGAAAAAAAGGAAAGGCCAAAGAAGCCTAAATAAAAAAGGGGGCCAAAGAAGCCCACCCAAAAAGAAAAAAAAAGAAAAAGAAAAAAAGAAAAGAAAAGGGGCAATGCTACTATCCTTTTTCCACACTTGTGCTTCAGAGTAGCACCATGTTCTTCATATAGATTGTCTCCTATGTTGTCACTTTCATATACTAGTGGGAATTTTCATTATAGAACTTGGCTTGTATATTCCAACGATGGGCTTCCTCAAATGCCCTAGGTCTTCATGAGCAAGCAAGTTGGATGCACACCCACTTAGTTTCTTTTGTTGAGCTTTCATACACTTATAGCTCTTAGTGCATCCGTTGCATGGAAATCCCTACTCCTCGCATTGACATCAATTGATGGGCATCTCCATAGCCCGTTGATTAGCCGCGTCGATGTGAGACTTTCTCCTTTTTTGTCTTATCCACATAACCTCCATCATTATATTCTATTCCACCTATAGTGCTATATCCATGGCTTGCGCTCATGTATTGCATGAGGGTTGAAAAAGCAGAAGCGCGTTAAAAAGTATGAACCAATCACTCGGCTAGTCATCGGGGTTGTGCATGATGGGGGCATTTTGTCTAACGAAAATGAAGCATGGCCAAACTATATGATTTTGTAGGGATAAGCTTGCTTTGACCTTGTTGTTTTGAAAAGACATGATTGCTTTATTGATACGCTCAAAGTATTATTGTTTTTTATGCCAAATGATAGCTATTGCTTTGAATCACTCGTGTCTTAATATTCATACCATGATTAGACATATGATCAAGATTATGCTAGGTAGCATTCCACATCAAAAATTATCTTTTTTATCATTTACCTACTCAAGGACGAGCAGGAATTAAGCTTGGGGATGCTGATACGTCTCCGTCGTATCTATAATTTTTGATTGTTCCATGCCAATATTCTTCAACTTTCATATACTTTTGGCAACTTTTTATACTATTTTTGGGACTAACATATTGATCCAGTGCCCAGTGCCAGTTCCTGTTTGTTGCATGTTTTATGTTTCGCAGAAAACCCATATCAAACGGAGTCCAAATGGGATAAAAACAGAAGGAGAATTATTTTGAAATATTTATGATTTTTGGGAAGTAAAATCAACGCGAGACGGTGCCCGAGGGGGCCAGGAGATAGGGGGGCGCGCCCCAAGGAGGCAGGCGCGCCCTGGACTCTCTTGGGGCCCCCGTAAGGCGGTTGGCGCTCTTATTTTGCCGCAAGAAAGCTAACTTTATGAGATAGATCTGGGCGAAAGGTTCATCCCAATCGGAGTTATGGATCTCCGGATATTAAAGAAACGGTGAAGGGGTAGAATCTGAGAACGCAGAAACAGAGAGATAGATCCAATCTTGGAGGGGCTCTCGCCCCTCCCACGCCATGGGAGCCAAGGACCAGAGGGGAAACCCTTCTCCCATCTAGGGATAAGGTCAAGGAAGAAGAAGAAGAATAAGGGGGGCTCTCCCCCTTGCTTCCGGTGGCGCCGGAACGCCGCCGGGGGCCATCATCATCACCGCGATCTTCACCAACACCTCTACCATCTTCACCAACATCTCCATCACCTTCCCCCATCTATATTCAGCGGTCCACTCTCCCGCATCCCGCTGTACCCTCTACTTGAACATGGTGCTTTATTCATATTATTTTCCAATGATGTGTTGCCATCCTATGATGTCTGAGTAGATTTTCGTTGTCCTATCGGTGATTGATGAATTGCTATGATTGGTTTGAGTTGCATGTTTTATTATTGGTGCTGTCCTATTGTGCCCTCCGTGTCGCGCAAGCATGAGGGATTCCCACTGTAGGGTTCGCAATATGTTTATGATTTGCTTATGGTGGGTGGCGTGAGTGATAGAAGCACAGACCCGAGTAAGTAGGTTGTTTGCATATGGGATAAAGGGGACTTGATACTTTAATGCTATGGTTGGGTTTTAACTTAATGAATCTTTAGTAGTTGCGGATGCTTGCTAGAGTTCCAATCATAAGTGCATATGATCCAAGTAGAGAAAGTATGTTAGCTTATGCATCTCCCTCAAATAGAATTGCAATAGTGATTACCGGTCTAGTAACATAGTCAATTGCTTAGGGACACTTCCACAACTCCTACCACCACTTTTCCGCACTCGCTATATTTACTTTATTGCTTCTTTATCTAAACAGCCCCTACTTTTTATTTACGCGTTCTTTATTATCTTGCAAACCTATCCTATCACACCTAGAAAGTACCTCTAGTTTCATACTTGTTTTAGGTAAAGCGAATGTCAAGCATGCGTAGAGTCATATCAGTGGCCGATAGGACTTGGGAGAGTATTTGTTCTACCTTTAGCTCCTCATTGGGTTCGACACTCTTACTTATCGAAAGAGGCTACAACTATCCCGTATACTTGCGGGTCATCAGCGGGTGTCCTCGTCGCTCTCCGTCGCCTGCCGCCAACGCCACCACCGGCCCGGCAGGGAACGAGAAGCAGGCCTCGTCGTTGCATCCCTCGGTGCGGCGGGAAGGCCGCACTGCCAGACCCCAGCTGGTTCGTCGTCGCACTCCCGTCGCGCTCCCACGGACGCGCACGCCGCGTTGCTCCTGGCGCGTGAGCTCCTGCACTACCGTCTAGTTGACGACCTCTACGAGGAGTGGCTTGCTCGCATCACCGAGCTCGTCAGCGCCGTAGGGGGCTCCCCCGCGCCGTCCCTCTCGCTGCCTCGCCATTCGTCCTGCATGGGTGATGCAGCTCAGAAGGTGCCTCCGCCACCTCCTCCCTAAGAGGGCGCCCTGGCTCCAAGGCGCGCGGCCCCTAGACGAATTCCACCGTGTCCAGCGCCCGCGCGACAAGAAAGGATCTGCCAAGAAATCCCTCGTCCCCAAGAAGGTGCTCGCGTGCTTCCTGCACCGGCACGCCATGACTGCATCCCTGCGCCAGCACATCAAGACCCCGCGCTGCTCCTGGCAGCGGCGCGCGGGAGTCCCCAGGAGAAAGCCCCGCGTCAGCAGAGAGCTCTGGTGGCCACCGCAGGCTGCCGCGCCTTCACCACCGAGCTACACAGTGTCGCCTGGCCGGGCAAGTTCAAGCCGGACCTGCCTCCTCGCTAGGACGGCACTGCCGACCCCGCGGAGTTCCTGCAGCTCTACGAGCTGGGCATCGAAGCGGCCAACGGGGACAAAAAGGTCATGGCGAACTTGTTTCCCATGGCGCTCAAGGACGGTGCCCGCACCTGGCTCCTGAACCTGCCTCTTAGCACGATCTCCTCCTGGGACGAGATGCGCACCCGCTTCATCGCCAACTTTTAGGGCACTTGCGACCGTCCGCCGGCCGTGGGTGACCTGCACCGCATCAAGCAGCAACCCGGAGAGACCTTGCAGAAGTACATCCAGCACTTCAATAGCGCTCGCCTCAAGATTCCCAAGGTGACCAAGGAGGCAATCATCTCGGCGTTCTCCGACGGCGTCCACGATGTCAAGATGAAGGAGGAGCTGGTGATCCACGAAGATCTGTGCACGTCTCTGGAGCTGTTCAACCTGGCGACCAAGTGCGCAAGGGCTAAGGAGGGACGCCTCTCCCTTCCTGAGCTCCCAACTGCAGATCCAGAAGAGAAGAAAGCCAAGGCCAAGGATGTGAAGCGCAAAGGAGCAGCTGTGCTTGCAGCAGAGCCGGATACGAAGCGCGGCAGGGACCAGCCGGTGTCGTCCAAGGGCAGCCGGTACTGCGTGTACCACAATCTCCATACCCACAACACCAACGAATGCCAAGAGCTCAGAGCCGTGCGAGAAGGCCGTGTCAGTCGACGCCCCGAGCGCAATGATCGGGGATACGACCGAGGCGGAGGAAGAGGTGGAGGACGATGGGACGATTGTGGCCCTTGCCAAGGGTGGTGCGACCGGCCTCGCAAGGACCGCTGGCAGGACCAACCTCGCGAGGGGGCTTGGAGGGATCAGCCTCGTGAGGATCGCCCACAAGGAAACGCAGGCCTTCCTCCTCTGCCACCACCGCCAGGAAGGAATACCGACCATCATCAGGACAAGGGGGCTGGGGGCTTCCATGAGCCGCGTGCTATCGCTTGCATCTTGGGCGGTGCCCAGGCCCCAGCCTCTTAGCGCATCTTCAAGCAGTTTGCTCGCGAGGTGAATGCAGTCCTCCCCAAGCCCGAGGTGGTCCACGCGCCCTCTTAGGTGGTCCACGTGCGCCATCACGTTCAGCTCAGCGGATCAGCTCATGTGCGCGGCAACACCGGTGTCCTCTCAATGCTATGTTCCCCAGTCATCAGCAATGTGCAAGTTACCAGGACCCTCATCGATGGCGGAGCAGGACTCAACATCCTGTCCGTCGAGACGTTCAATAATCTCCAAGTGCCATACGATCATCTTCAGCCGACCAAGCCTTTCTTAGGAGTCACTGATGGTTCCACTATCCCGATAGGGCAGGTCCACCTCCCTGTCACCTTTGGGCAGCGCAAGAACTACCGTACCGAGCTCATTGACTTCGACGTTGCCCACATTCGCCTGCCATACAATGCCATCCTGGGATATTCAGCCCTGACCAAGTTCATGGCAGTGACTCACCATGGCTACAATGTCCTCAAGATGCCAGGAAGCGGTGGAGTCATCACGGTCCCCTGTGAAGAGAAGGATGTGGTGTGCTCTCTTGAGCACGCCTTCCAAGCCGCATCGATCAAGGACCCAGACAGCAAGAGTGGAAACCTCCCCGAAGCAGCTCCCAAGAAGAAGAAGACATCACCCAGCTCAAGGCCTCAAGAGGTAGGCACCTTTGGTGGCACCGCACCAGGATCTGCGCCCATCCAAGGGGCGCCGCCCTCCGTCGCATAGGAAGGCGTGCCCGGCTCCCTTCTCGGGCAAGGCTCGGGGGCTCTCTCCTAGAGGGCCACTGACTTTGCCAAGATCACAAGGGAGGCGCTCGGGCACCACTTGGAGGCGTGCTTCTCGGCACGCTTCCCTCAAGAGGGTGTAAGGCAAGGAGGGCCCAACCCTCAGGAGTTCACCACCAAGGTCACTCAGGAGCTGCAGGAGTCGAGAGTCATGCGCGGCAGCCGCTGCCTACCCGATGTAGCTCCCCATCCAGGCGAGGATGGCGGGCTGCGCGTCTGCGTCGACTACCTAGGGCTCAATCAAGTCGCGTCTCAGGAGCGCTTCTGTCCTTCGCTCGTGGGATGTTGTGAGGGTCCACCTCACAGCTACGTTCGCATGCCTTTCGGCCTGCCAAACGTGGCTGCTGCTCACCAGCGTCTAATGAGGAGCATTCTAGAGGCCCAGGTGGCCAGGCACCACGCGTTCCTGGAGGAAATGGAGATGGACCTTGCCGATCCGCCCATACCTCCAGAGCCTCCTGAGGCTCAGAGTTCCGAAGGCTCGTGAGGATTGGCTTCCTCACCGCGCATCATCAGCTACTCCAACAATCGCTCTGCAATGGTATCAGGTGACATCCTTCGAGTCTCATTTCAGCTAGGAGCGTCCTCAGGGTTGCATCATTCCTAGGTCGCGTGGGTCTGTCCCCGCGGCATGTATCCATTTTGCTTATGTCTTTAGCTTACCTTATTGGGGGCGCCCCTCGGGCCGCATCATCCCCAAGCCGCTCGGGCCTGACCCAGTGGCGTGTGCCTTTCCTTGCATCTATCTAAGTTGGATTGCCTTTTCATGCTCAACTTGCCTATGATTATCACCTCTCGCCCGTCACGGCCCCTTTTTCTCCCTCATGCAGATCGCTTGCACGTTAAAAGGGGGGCGCCTAAGCATCGCGACTCTGGAGCTCTTACTGGCTCTCCAGCCCTCACCCCTGGCCTTGTCCACGGCATCGCGACCTGGCATACCAGTGGCGTCTGAGCCTGCTCGAGCGCCTGGACCTGAGGACGTAGAGTGTTTGCATCTAACCCTCATGTAGGAACACTCAGTTGCCTAAGGCTCAAGATCAGGTGCAACCCACCTTGAGGTAGGGCCTTGTAAGCCCCGCGCTGGCTCACGAGTGGCCAGATACACCTCGTCTAGCCCTACCGTGCCGAACACATTTCAGGGTGGGGCTGTACACACCCCGAGGGCTCCTCCCAGAGGGGGGCCCCCTCCAACGTACCAGTGGAAGCACCATGCTTCGCGCTGGCTGACGACACTGCTGAGGAGCGGCTATGCCCGTACGCATACGGAAGCGCTATGCTCCGCGCTGGTGATAAACAACTGAGGGTAGCCCACGGCTGTATCAACCTCAGGGAGCCCAGAGCTCAATGTCTGGCCTCATCACAACGCCTCCCCTCGGGAACGCCACGCGAGGGGGCTGGGTACCGGGGCTGCGCCCAAGTTACGCCCGAGCGCACGCCACCCAGCCAAGTCCCTCGGACCTGGTCGTCACGCGGCCCTTCCCGAGCGGAGCCGAGGTATGAAGACCGTTTGAGCGTCAAGGGGGACTCCTGAGCATCGCGACTCAGGAGCCTAACTGGTCACGTAGCCCCTCAGTCCTTAGTTCCGAAAGGCTAACGGCGGTCGAGGTATGCGCGGGCCCGGGCCCTGCCGACGTAGAACGACAGATCCTCTCCTACACCCCCTCCCTATTTGCTGTTTGCGCGTCAAGGGGGACTCCTGAGCATCGCGACTCAGGAGCCTAACTTGCCACGTAGCCCCTCACTCCTTAGTCCTGTCCTGGTGATCCGGTCGGGGCTAACGACGGCTGAGGTATGCGCGGGGCCAGGCCCTGCCGACGTAGAACACAAGAAAATAGGAAGGAAACCGCAAAATCTAGCAAATTTAGAAGCAAATATTACAGACCATAAATTGTTCTCACAATACCAAACACAAGTTTAAACGCCTCCACGAGGCATGGGGCATGTTGCAGGAATCGAAGCAGGAAAGAAGCCGCAAGAAGATCACCCCTGGGCCGCGCCGCTGCTTGCGGTGGAGTTGCGCTTGTCAGCTCCACCCCCGAGGCCATGGAGCCAGCTGTGCCTCGCTTGGGTGCGGCGTTGAAGGCGCGGAACTTCGCCAGGAAGGCCTCCGCTCGGCCCTTCACGGCCTCGGCAGCAACGGCAGAGCACTTGGCATCCACAGGCTCCAATAGGTCGTCAAGGTTGGCGTCGGGGTTGCGGAGGTAGACGTGGGTGAGGATCCGCGTCAGCGCTGCGGAGGAAAGGACGCGAGCCTCAACTTCGGCCATGGGGCCGATGCCGGTCACGACCTCCTCAAGCGCCTCGACCAAGAAGGGAACTAGCTTGGCGGGGCCTTCAGTGGCTCCGGCCAGCGGTTTCTCTAGGCCCTCTTCAAGAAGCCTCTTCAGCGCCTTGCGAGCCCTCACCTCATAACTCGTGAAGGCCACGCGGTCCTCGGCTAAGACCTTTGCCTTGGCGTCCAACTCAACCCTCTTCGCTTTTAGCGTCTGCTCCAACGTCTCCAGCCGGCCGTGATCAGCTGAGAGTTCGGCATCACGGTCCTTGACGGCAGCCTCCCGAGCCTTCATCTCCTCCTCCTTCGCCTGACGGTCGCGAACCTCCTTGTCAAGCTCATCATGCAGCTCTTGCAGCTCGCCCTCCAGCATCTTGCAGTGGCCCTTGACAGTTGAAGCATCCTTCAATGCCGCGTTGTGAGCGGCTATGGCCTGGGAGGTGACTTGCTTCTCCTCCTCGGAATCCGTCACAGCCTGGCTCAGCGCTGGTCGGACGGAGGCGTCAGAGCGAACCCAGCCAGAGACCAGCTCCAGGCGCCCGGGCACTAGGCGGGGGTCGGCGCCCCGGAGATCCTCTCGCAGCCGACTCAGCTCGTCAGCAGCGCGGTCCAAGGTGACGAAGGAGGTAGAGGAGACAGGAACCGATGGAGTAGGAGGATAAGATGGCAGCGTGACCACAGCTTGGGAGGCAGGGACCTCCTAAGCCTTGACAACTTCGGCAACAACATCAAGCGCAGGCGCCTCCAGAGTCAGCGGGGCCATGGGGGCTGGCTCCCCACTAGGGCGTCCCTCCTGGCCTCGTGAGGACAATCGGGCAGGGGAAGTGCGAGCCTCGCTGCCTCCCTTTCCCGCGAGTGAAGACGCGGCCACGGCAGGTGAGCCCGCCCCAAGCGGGGCCGCCATGTCTCCCTTCAGCCTCTTCACCGTAGGTGGCGGCCTACCCAAATAAGAGATGGCAGGCCTCGGTGGCAAAAACAGGGGCAAAGCGGAGTTCGAGTACTTACTCGTCGGCTGCCTCGGGGTCCCACGCCCTCCGGCCGAGCTTGAAGCCCGAGAGACTCTTGAGGGGCTCAGCCTCGGGAGGTCCAGCAGCAGAGGAAGGCACACCAGAAGGGCTAGAGTTGGCTTTAGGCCGCACCAGGGCTGGAGTAGACCCTCGGGAGATCAGCCCCGACCTGTCCTTCTTCGGGATCAAGGGCGGGTCCTCCCCCCTCGCCTGGCACCGACCTCGTCGTGGTCTGGCAAGGAGCAGAGGGCGCTGGACCTGCGCCAGGGGGAAGTCTCCCCCATCCCCTCGATGGTCGCCTCCGCGTCACGCTCCTCCTCCTCCTCCTCATCTTCCTCCTCTCCCCTGCCAAAATCATCAGAAGACAAGTCCACCATCGTCGTTGCCGCCTGGCCCTCAGGGGCCTCCGCCGGCACCAAGCCGACCCCGTCGAAGGTGGGCATGGTGTCCACCACCCGCTCCCAGTTGTCATGAAGGAACAAGGGGACCGGAGCACCCTCCGGGCTTGCCACATCCTCTCCGACCAGGAAGCGGAGGGCTGCGGTCAGATCCTCGTCAGCCAGGGCAGCCGAGCTCAGGTGGAGGACGGCGTCCGCATCCTCGAGCCTCCACAGTGGGCGCGAGTGCGCCTGAAGAGGGGCCACCCGATGCGACAAGAACTCCCTCAGGAGCGTGGCCCCAGTCAGCTTTGCCGCCCTCAGGTTACCCGCCCTCTGGTCAGCGTTCATCTTCTCCAGCACCAGCTTCGCCCACCGGTCGTCGAGCTACGTGCGAGACCACGCCTCGACAGCCTGTGGCTGCTCTGTGGGCAGCTCCAGCAGGGAGTTGGTGCATCTGGCGTCCACCATGACCCACTTGCTCCGGAAGCCGTCGGCCCTCTTCCCGGCCTTCGAGATCGCATTGGCTTTGGAATACGTGACAAAGCCTGCGCACGCCGAGATATTGGCGCCAGTGACCCGGAGGGAGAAGAAGTGGCACAGCAAGGCCACAGAGGGCATCACCCCAACGTGTGCCTCACAGTAGTAGGCGAAGATCGACAGGAGGAGAACGGAGTTGGGGTGGAGATGCAGAGCATGCAGCTGATATTGGAAGAGGACAGCAAAGAAGAACTCAGAGAAAGGAGGCACCAGGCCAGCAATGACAGCGCTCATGAAGAGGGGGTAGAAGGTGCTCCCCTTGTCCTCCGGCTGGGCGGAGCCGAGCCGGAGCGCAGTCTCCCCCATCTCATTGGCCTGCGCCACCGCCATCTGGCGCATGAGGGTGAGATTCTTCTCCGTCATGTTTGGAGGATCTAGAGCCGGCGAGTACCAGGCCGAGGGAGCCCCGGCCGCGGTCTTGCGGGGCGCCATTGTTCGCCGGAGGTGAAAGGCTGAGGCAGATCTGGGGATTTCGGAAGTAGGAGGGCGAAGAGCAAGAAAGGGGATCTGGAGCAAGGCAAATGAGAGTAATGAAAATAAGCCTAGCCCCGGGCCAACCTTTTTGTCAGTAGGGCAGTTGCCGAGGCAGCATGGGGAAGCGGAGATGCCCACGTCCAATCAACCACCACGCGGCGCCCAAGGCCGCAGGCTGTTGGGGCCCTCGGTGCTCCGCACTTGCCCCTTCGCTTCCCTGCTAAGCCAAGTACGAGCGCACCTTGGGCCCGTGGGCTACTATCAGCGTTCTGGGAACGGGGGTCCCCAGACTTGCCTGCCTGCGGCATGCGGCGCGGCTCAAGTGGTGGCCCAGTACGGCCCATCTTCATCTACGCAAACCCAAGACCCTCGCGAGGGGCCAAGCCTTGCGGGGCGGAGGATGCAAGGCTTCCTCAGGAGCAGCCTCACCAGGCGGGCTCGCAAGGAGGCGGAGAGATCAAGGCAAGGGTACCTCGTGAGGTGCACGTGATGCAAGCCATGACGACCGAGACCAGCCGGGCGCCAGCCGGGCACCGGCCTGCGCAGTGTCCTTGTTTCCTCTTTGGTGCAAAGGGGGCAAGCACATGCGTGGAGTACCGAGGCATCAATCAAAGGTTACCGTTTCAGTGCAACGAGACCAAGACCAGCAGAGCGGCAGGATGGAGGTCACCGTGGAGCCCAAGACAGCGTCATCGCCAGTGCCTTTGGTAGCCGAAGACCAACATTAGTCAAGATAACTTGTACTAGATGTTCCCCTTCGAAATGGCCGTTGTTGGCTCCCTTCCTGCTCAATATTTGGGAAGAGGGACAAGGCCTCTATAAATAGAGATAGCGACCACAGTAGAGAGAGATCGAATCCTTCCCTACGAGAACACCACACCAGCTCAAGAACACCTCTCGCGAGGCTGTTCTTCCTCTGTACTGTTCATCATCAACCCCTGAGGCAATCCACCAAACCACACACTGGAGTAGGGTATTACACCACAACGGTGGCCCGAACCAGTATAAATCTCGTGTCCATCGTGTTGTTCATCGGTTTAGCTTAGATTCTCGTGAGGCAATTGGACGTGGACTGGTAGGGGGAAGATCTTCGCGCGCACCCCAGAGTTCAAACCCCAAGGGTCTGCCGGAACCCCACATCCGACAAAATTATTGAAGATAGTGATGATGAAGGTTCTCCCCCTAAGTATGAATTGCCTGTTGTTCCTGAGGGTTATGTTATGGATGAAGAAACTACTAGAGATTTTCTTGCTTGCAATGATAGATCTGATCTTAAGAAGTTATTAGCTAAACTGAAACAGAAATCTCTAAATGCTAGAATGAAATATGACCCTGCTTTTGCTACTTCACCTATCTTTGTTACTGATAAGGATTATGAATTCTCTATCGATCCTGAGATAATAACTTTGGTTGAATCTGATCCTTTTTATGGAAATGAATCTGAAACTGTTGTGGCACATCTTACTAAGTTAAATGATATAGCCACCCCATTCACTAATGATGAGAAGTCTCGCTATTATTATATCCTTAAGATATTTCCATTCTCATTAAAGGGTGATGCTAAAACTTAGTTTAATTCTCTTGATCCTGGTTGTGTGCATAGTTCCCAGGATATGATTTATTACTTCTCTGCTAAATATTTCCCTGCTCATAAGAAACAAGCTACCTTGAGGGAAATATATAAATTTGTGCAAATTAAAGAAGAGAGTCTCCCACAAGCTTGGGGGGGGGGGGCTTTGCCGATTACTTAATGCTTTGCCTGATCATCCTCTTAAGAAAAATGAAATACTTGTATCTTTTATAATGGACTAACTGATGCTTCCAAGGACCACTTGGATAGTTGTGCTGGTTGTGTTTTCAGGGAAAGAACGGTCGACCAAGCTGAATTGTTATTGAATAATATGTTGAGTAATGAAAATAATTGGACCCTTCCTAAGCCAATTGAGCCAACTCCTGAGCCAATTCCTAAACCAACTCCGAAGAAAAGGGGAGTTCTATTTCTCAGTCCTGAGGATATGCAAGAGGCAAAGAAATCAATGAAAGAAAAAGGTATTAAAGCTGAAGATGTTAAGAATTTACCTCCTGTTGAAGAAATACATTGTCTTAATATACCACCTATTGAAGAAACACATGGTCTTGATAACCCGACACAGGTAGTAAAGGTAAATTCTCTCTATAGACATGATAAAGTTGAAATCTCGTCTACTAAGTTTCCTAGACAATGTTTAGATGAATTTGATGACTTTATGGATAGACAAGAAAATTTCAATGCTTATGTTGGTAGAGAATTAAAGAGTAATGCTTACATGATTGGACGTTTGAGTTATTATATGGCTAGAGTTAAAGGTGAACTTAAACTCATTAGCAAATATGCTTCTATGGTTACCACTCAAGCAGAACAAGTACTTAAGTCTCAAAGTGATTTGCTCGATGAATTAAATAATAAACATGATTTTGCTGTTACAGTGGCTACTAGAACTGGTAGAATGACCCGGGAACCTTTGTATCGTGAAGGCCACCCTAAGAGAATTGAGCAAGATTCTTAGAGAAATAATTTAGACGCACGTAGTCCTTCTAAAAAGAAAAATGATAGGACCTTGCATGCTTCTAGTGAACCTGTTGTAGACATACCTGACAATCCCAACGATATTTCTATTTCTGATGCTGAAACACAATCAGGTGATGAACATGAACCTAGCAATAATGTTAATGATGATGTTCATGTTGATGCTCAACCTAGCAATAATGATGTAGAAATTGAACCTGCTGTTGATCTTGATAACGCACAATCAAAGAATCAACGTTATGATAAGAGAGACTTTGTTTCTAGGAAGCACGGTAAAGAAAGAGAACCATGGGTTCAGAAACCCATGTCTTTTCCTCCTAAGCCATCCAAGAAAAAGGATGATGAGGATTTTGAGCGCTTTGCTGAAATGATTAGACTTATCTTCTTACGTATGCGCTTAACTGATATGCTTAAAGTGAATCCTTATGCTAAATACATGAAGGATATTATTACAAATAAAAGAAAGATACCAGAAGCTAAAATTTCCACTATGCTTGCTAATTATACTTTTAAAGGTGGAATACCTAAGAAACTTGGAGATCCAGGGTACCAACTATACCATGCTCCATTAAAAGAAACTATGTTAAAACTGCTTTATGTGATCTTGGAGCCGGTGTTAGTGTTATGCCTCTCTCTTTATATCGTAGACTTGAAGTGAATAAGTTGACACCTACTGAAATATCTTTGCAACTGGCTGATAAATCAACTGCTATACCTGTCAGTATTTGTGAGGATGTGCCTGTTGTGGTTGCAAATGTCACTATCTTAACAGACTTTTTTATTCTTGATATTCTCGAGGACGATAGTATGTCAATTATCCTAGGTAGACCCTTTTTGAATACTGCAAGGGCTGTTATTGATTGCAACAAAGGCAATGCCAGTTTTCATGTTAATGGCAATGAGGATGCGGTACACTTTCCGAGGAAACAACCTCAAGTTCATAGCATCAAGTCTATTGGAAAAATTCCAACTATCATTATTGGAGGTTTTAAATTTCCTCTTCCTACTGTCAAAAAGAAATATGATATTCTTATTATTGGGGATGTCCATATCCCCGTTGAGGTAACCTAGTGTTATTCGAAATTTCTCCGGTTCCATGTTATTCAGAATGAGTTTGTTAACAAGACTTGATCAACCTTGTTAGTGGATTCCATTTGGTGATCATGATATGGATGAAACTAGAAGGCACAACCTTCTGTACCCTTCTTTTACTTTCTGTTATTTAGAATAAATAAAGCAAAAATAGTATTATCTGCTTGTTTTCTGAATTATCCATGCAATAAAAATATCCCGAAAATAAAAGTTCTCCAAATGCCCTGCCAATTTAGTATGATTTTTATGGAATATTTGAGGATTTTAGGCACTCATAACACAGTAGGGGGGCCAAGCACCTGGCCACAAGGGTCTAGGGCGCGCCCCCTGCCTACTGGGCCCATGGTGGCCCCCTGAAAGGATCGAGAAGTGGTGTCTAGAGGGGGGGGGGTGATTAGACACTAAGTACCAAAAGTTGCAGTTTTTAACTT
Source organism: Triticum aestivum (assembly GCF_018294505.1). Classification (NCBI taxonomy): domain Eukaryota; kingdom Viridiplantae; phylum Streptophyta; class Magnoliopsida; order Poales; family Poaceae; genus Triticum; species Triticum aestivum. The sequence continues at coordinate 252,083,282 of NC_057813.1, forward strand.
CTTTAAGTTCAAGTGGAGTTTTGGTACAAGTTTAACACTTACAATACATAACAAGCAAGCATGCAAAGAGTATATGAACAGCGGAAAGTAAAGCATGCAACTTGCAAGAATGTAAAGGGATGGGATTGGAGGATTCAAACGCAATTAGAGACACGGATGTTTTTGTCGTGGTTCCGATAGGTGGTGCTATCGTACATCCACGTTGATGGAGACTTCAACCCACGAAGGGTAACGGTTGCACGAGTCCACGGAGGGCTCCACCCACGAAGGGTCCATGAATAAGCAACCTTGTCTATCCCACCATGGCCATCGCCCATGAAGGACTTGCCTCACTAGCGGTAGATCTTCATGAATTAGGCGATATCCTTGCCCTTACAAACTCCTTGGTTCAACTCCACAATCTTGTCGGAGGCTGCCAAGTGACACCTAGCCAATCTAGGAGACACCACTCTCCAAGAAGTAACAAATGGTGTGTTGATGAGGAACTCCTTGCTCTTGTGCTTCAAATGATAGTCTCCCCAACACTCAACTCTCTCTCACAGGATTTGGATTTGGTGGAAAGAAGATTTGAGTGGAAAGCAACTCGGGGAAGGCTAGAGATCAAGATTCATATGGTAGGAATAGAATATCTTGGCCTCAACACAAGTGTAGGTGGTTCTCTCTCAGAAAATGTATGCTGGAAGTGTAGGTTCGTTCTGATGGCTCTCTCCACGAATGAAGAGGAGGTGGAGGGGTATATATAGCCTCCACACAAAATCTAACCGTTACACACAACTTGCCAATCTCGGTGGGACCGAATTGAGAAACTCGGTCGGAACGATTCAGCAAATCTAGTAGCCATTAGGATTTTCGGTGGGACCAACATGCAACTCCTACCGGTAGGATCGATATGGTTAGGGTTAGGGCATAACGTAATCTCGATGAGACCGATTACACAAACTCGGTGGGACCGATTTTCATAATAAGCTAACCAGAGAGTTGGTCAGGCAAACTCGGTAGGACCGATTCGCTCATCTCGGCTGGACCGGAATGTTACAAAGAGGAACAGAGAGTTTTCATTGTAATCTCGCTAGTACCGATTACTCAAACTCGGTGAGACCGATTTTGGTAATGGAAATACATAGAGAGATTACAATCCCGTCTCGATGAGACCGAGATCCCTATCGATGAGACTGATTTGCCTAGGGTTTGTGGCAGTGGCCATGACATCTGAACTCGGTGGTGCCGGATAGAAGGAATGGGTGGGGATGAGTTTGACTTTTGGTTTAGGTCATATGTGGATGTGAGAAAGTAGTTGAGGGCTTTGGAGCATATCACTAAGCACTTTGAGCAAGCAAGCCATTAAGCAACACCTCATCCCCTCTTGATAGTATTGGCTTTTCCTATAGACACAATGTGATCTTGGATCACTAAAATAGAAAATGTAGAGTCTTGATCTTGGAGCTTGAGCCAATCGTTTGTCCTTAGCATCTTGAAGGGGTTCCACATCCTCTAGTCCATGCCACTTCATTGTTGAACTCATCTGAAACATACTAAGTAGAAGTGTTAGTCCAACAATAGATATGTTGACATTAATTACCAAAATCACCCAGGGAGCACTTGTGCTTTCACCCCCCTCCACTTATTCCTGCACCCACACACTCCATCTTCCTCCCAAAAAAATCCCCATCCAACTCAAGCATGAGTTCTAACTCATTTTGCTGCGATTTTCGATCTCCTTACTCAAAGCTCCATTCACAAAACTGCTTTGGGAGATTGTTCTTTGGAATGTGACTCCTCCAATGGTCCAATTAGATTTTGTTCTAGTGCTTTATTCATTGCAAACTTTTGATGCCTAGGTGACCCTGTTCTTGAGCTTGTATGTCAAATTTATGAGGTCCCAAGTAATTCTAATGCATGATATAGGCTCTAGGCACTTGTGGGAGTAGTTGCTATCAGTTTTATTGAGTTTAATTCACTTTTATTTTGAGTTACTAAAAATTTCAGAAATTTTCAGAAAATGATGAAGAGATTTTTGAGGGGCTCTTCTAGCCAAAGCTCCAAGGACAAACATGCTAAGGACAAAGAAAAGACCAAGTATAATCTTCCTCGCGTAGCAGAAGAAAGGCCAGGTGAATGGCCTTGTGATGAATTCTTGAGAGCAGCCGGGATTTATGAAGACTTTTATTCATTGGCTGATAATGCGGGCCTCACCGACTTCCTCCACGATCGGATCGAACAGTATCTCTTACTCACCAATACTTTCGTGCAAAAGTTCTACTATTATCCTAAGAATTCACCTCCTTCAGTAGCTTTTCATTTATATGATGAGGCTAGGGAGATGTCATTATGTAATTTTTGCGCGGTTTGCAGAATACCCTTCGACTGTAGGTTTGATGAACAACATCGTAAAGATGTGGATGGTTTTATTGATACTATTACTGTAGGGGAATCGAGGAAGGTTTCCAATGCAAGAATAACTAGCATACATTTTCTTGTTTTATGCTACTTTGCCATATTTGCTATTCGATGCTTAATTGGTCGCAGAAACTGTGGAAACCTTAGTGTTCCTGATATTATTATTTTGTTCCATGCTTTATCCCGCGATAACTCTTTTATTATGGGTGCCGTCATTACTAAACGATTAATCCTGAACCGTACAAAGGGCCCCATCTTTGGAGGTATGTATGTTGCACGCCTTGCTAGACACTTCGAGATACCTATTAGGCATTATGAGAAAGAGGAGACACTGCTGCCCCTACCTTCTTAGATTACAGGAGCATGGTAGCACATGAGTTTATTGTTGACAATGATGATAAGATGCTTCTGTATAACCTGAGATTTAATAAGAAACACAATGAGATTATTATCCTGCCTGCACCTTATTTGTTTGATTTAACTGCAGGCCATTACCTCGTCTTCCCATCGGCCGCGTACGCGCACGGAGGCCAGACATCAGCTCCAGAGCCTAAGCCGGAACCACCACTGGACCCTTATCTTCCATCATCTTATCAGTGGGACCCGGAGCAGATTGCCAGCCAGTGGCAGTACGATGACACTCCTCAGTACACCGGGGAGAGTAGCCGCGATCCATGGCAATAGACCAACTTAGTCCAAAAGACTAAGCTTGGGGGAGTACGTATTTCTCACCAACGTTACATTCATGTTCACACACTTATTCTAGTTGTCGGTGCTCATACTTTTTCATTGTATTATCCATGCTAGTTTAATTTCTTTTTCTAGCTTTCTTCTTGTGTGTTTGAACAACCTTAAGAAAAAATAAAAAAATAGTTAGTTTAATTTCCATGCTTGTGGTAATAATTAAAAGAAAACCCAAAAAGATTTCTGGTTCTTCTTTTGCTTGTTGGGAGCTTTCCCGTGTAAATAATTTTATTTCTTTTCTTTCCTTTGGGGGTCGAGAGGAGAAGACCATAATGAAAATGTTTAGTGCCTCTCATATGCATGATTGTTGATTTAACTTAGAGCCCATATTACCTTGTCTTCTCCCTTGAATTGAATGCTTGCACATTCCAGCTTAGTCCAATGCACGTGCACTATTATTATTATACACACCGTTCCGTCGTGCAAGTGAAAGGCAATAATGACGATATATGATGGACTGATTGAGATGAGAGAAGCTGGTATGCACTCGACCTCTCTTGTTTTTGTAAATATGATTAGTTCATTGTTCCTGATTCAGCCTATTATGAATAAACATGTTTGCAATGACAATTAGAGATTATAGTTGCTTATGCCATGCTTAATTAGCTATGAGTTTATAATGGTTTACCTTGCGTGCCAACATGCTATTAAAATGGTTATAATGTGGTATGATAGGGTGGTATCCTCCTTTGAATGATTTGAGTGACTTGACTTGGCACATGTTCACGCATGTAGTTGAAACAAAATCAACATAGCCTTCACGATATTTATGTTCATGGTGGATTATATCCTACTCATGCTTGCACTTGGTGTTGATTAATTTTAATGCATGTTCATGACTGTTGTCGCTCTCTCAGTTGGTCGCTTCCCAGTCTTTTGCTAGCCTTCATCTGTACTAAGCGGGAATACTGCTTGTGCATCCAAACTCTATAAACCCCAAAGTTATTCCATACGAGTCCACCATACCTTCCTATATGCGGTATTTACCTGTCGTTCCAAGTAAATTTGTATGTGCCAAACTCCAAACCTTTAAATGAAATTCTGTTTTGTATGCTCGAGCAGCTCATGTATCAATTAGGGCAGTCCGTATCTTCCATGCTAGGTGGGTTATTCTCAAGAGGAGTGGACTCCGCTCCTCATTCACAAGAAAATGGCTGGTAACCGGGATGCCCAGTCCCATGATCAAAAAGATTAAAGCAAATCAAAATAATTAAACAAAACTCCCCCAGGATTGTTGCTAGTTGGAGGCACCCGTTGTTTCGGGAAAGCCATGGATTGATGCTTGTTGGTGGCAGGGGAGTATAAACTTTACCATTCTGTTTGGGAACCGCCTATAATGTGTGTAGCATTGAAGATATCGAGATCTCATAGTTGTTGCGTTGACAGTGAAAGTATACCGCTCAAAATGGTATTCATCTCTATTTTAAAATCGATCTCTGGCACCTCTACAAATCTCTGCTTCCCTCTGCGAAGGGCCTATCTATTTACTTTTATGTTGAGTCATCACCCTCTTATTAAAAAGCACCTGCTGGAGAGCACCACTGTCATTTGCATGCATTACTATTAGTTTATATTGGGTACGACTTGACTGGATCTCTTTTACCATGAATTACAATGTTTAGTCAGTCCTTGATCTTTAAAGGTGCTCTGCATTTATGTTTTGCAATCTCAGAAAGGGCTAGTGAGATACGATCTTTTCATATCATATTATGATTGTTTTGAGAAATTGTTGTCATCCGAGTTTCATTATCATTGCTCGCTAGTTGATTATGCCATTGATATGAGTAAACATGAGACCTAAGTGTTATTGTGAATATGGTTAGTTCATAATCTTTGCTGAAAACTTGAATGCTGACTTTACATATACTAGGACAATGCCCGTGCGTTGCAAGGGGATATAAATATTCTACTACATTAGCTCGCGATTTATCTGTCCATATAAATGCGAGTGTGTAAATAAACGTTTATCAAATCATGCTCGGATTTCCCTTTAATTAGTTTGATAAGAAGTTCGGAGTAAAATTTGGATAAGTAAATTAAGGGGGAATTGCTTTAGAAGTTAAGTACGTTAAGGTGATTGATTATCATGCGGGGAAGCTACAGGCAAAAGGTGTGGTGGGATAAAAAAATTGAGGACGGAAAAAAATTGGGTGAAGGGACGTGGTGGGACGAGGGAGAACTGGTTTCCAAAGCATTCTACTGGCAAGAAACAAACACTACTTTCTTTTTAACTAGTATATATGTAACTACGCTCACATTGCAACGGGTGAACCTTATGTATGGGTGGATGATATATTCACGCTATGCTATCAAGAATGAACACAACCAAAAATTCAGTGGGGTTAACTTTACTTTTGTTAAGTATCAGTCAATGCATGTATTTTTTCAAATATAAAGATATATAGTTGGTATATGGTTGAATGCCTCATGCTATATGTCAGGAGAGCCTATCTCAATTTCCTTTCCGACAATAAAAAAATGTTGAATATGTATCACATAATCACTACAAGTCCACGCATTAGGAGCAACCTCTTGCAATATTTACCTTGCTATTTTCAAGGCCGGCCTATAATCCGGCATGTCACCTTGGTTTTGCATCTATTTCCAGAAAGTCTTCTCCACTGCCAAATAGAACATGTCAGAAAATAATATAATTATGCAACAGAGAATAGTCTTGGATTTAGGAATTCCTTGCTCAAAATTCAATCATTTACCCTACAAGATGTGAGGAAGGAGGAGAGGTGGAATTACGACGGAGAGGTGTAGCCGAAAGGACGGGCCGACAGAGGACGACTATGAGGCGAAATAAACTTCAATCCATGGGAGCCTTGTATTGTTAGAATTTAACTTGCTTCATGGCCACAAATTATAGCTGCATAGTTATATAGGTAAAGCCAAGGGGGCTTCTCTTGGATCCCAGAATCTTCACTTTGTGTATTGTGTCACTGTGTGCATATATCTTTCCAAGCACCACTAAATGGGAAAAAATAGCATCTCCGCCAGCTTAACTTTGTGATGCACGGCCCGGACGTCACCGAGCTCTCCTCGCCGCAGTGGCTCACCGGACGTCAGGGCGCCAAGTCATCGGAACTATTCTTATGGCTCTTGTCTTGAAGTACCGAAAGGCGGTGTTCTAAAAGCCATTCAGGATCTCCTGCACGCACAACATCAAATTAAGCCATGTGAAGGCCGATCCTTTCATAGACTCCCATCTCTTAGAAAGCACGCCTAGCTTATCTCATGCATGCAACGTTCGTTGTTTTTCTATTTAGAACGCACGCTTAGCTTATCCTAGCACACATCTCTTCTTTCCTTTCTTTTCTCCAGGTTGTTGGCATGAGCTGTGAGACACAATCGCCGGGAGGTCGTCGAGCTTCTCAATCAAGGGCGGGGAGGTTGGCGTAGATGTAGGATCTCGGCCTGGTCGGCTGGTCGCAATCACCTGGCAGAATCAGAATGCATAATACGTTGTCGTTGCTTTGCCGGTGACATGAACACTGCATATTTTCAGGCCATGGTACTAATGTTTCGATTTCTCACCTCTCGTGTTGTCAGCCGTTGGGCATGCATGATGTCCTTGTATTGGAAGAACTCGATGACATAGACCCAGAGCAGGCAGTCCATCTCGGCTCTTGCCTCCTTCTCCACCGGCAGATGCTCTAGCCCGTGGCAGCTCAAGAAAACGGTGTAGTTGCCTGCAAGGAGAGGAAGCAATGGATATTATCAGCGTCCTATGTTCTATTGGTAATTAACCTCTTACATACAAGAATAGACCGGCTGATTAATTACTTACCTATGGCAGCGGTGGTGGAGACGCCCTTGCTGCCACCAGACATATCCTTCCCGAGCACGAGCTTCCAGAACCTCTGTGGCGTCCCTGCGTCATGCCCGCATCAAACTGCTCCCTGGGCGAGCCGGCCACCACACCACGCGGCTGCAGGGTCCTTCCCCAGTCTCCTTGCACACTGACTGCGGCTGCTCTCCTCTCTGCTCTCGCTCATCTCTCTCTCTTAGCATCTTCCACGACGACACAAGAAAAGACGGGAACCGAGCGGGCTGGTATATCGGCTATGGCAGGTTTGGAAGGAACAAATACAGGAAACTACGTGAGTCACGGGAGCAATTAATTACGGGATTTTTTAGGGGAAAATTAATTACGGGATTAATTGAGGGAATCGGATGGAACCAGCCCGATAGGAAAGAAAATCGGCAGAGGGGTGTGAGATCGTACGAGAGGATGGACGAAGGGTGGGGGACGTAAGAGGGGAGACTGAACCTTGCGTTTCTTTTAGGTAGTAGAGATTAAGCCATGTGAAGGCCGATCCTTTCATAGACTCCCATCTCTTAGAAAGCACGCCTAGCTTATCTCATGCATGCAACGTTCGTTGTTTTTCTGTTTAGAAAGCACGCTTAGCTTATCCTAGCACGCATCTCTTCTTTCCTTTCTTTTCTCCAGGTTGTTGGCGTGAGCTGTGAGACGCAGTCGCCAGGAGGTCGTCGAGCTTCTCAATCGAGGGCGGGGAGGTTGGTGTAGATGTCGGATCTCGGCCTGGTCGGCTGGTCACAATCACCTGACAAAATCAGAATGCACATAATACGTTGTCGTTGCTTTGCCGGTGACATGAACATTGCATATTTTCAGGCCATGGTACTAATGTTTCGATTTCTCACCTCTCGTGTTGTGAGCCGTTGGGCATGCATGATGTCCTTGTATTGGAAGAACTCGACGACATAGACCCAGAGTAGGCAGTCCATCTCGGCTCTCGCCTCCTTCTCCACCGGCAGATGCTCTAGCCTGTGGCAGCTCAAGAAAACGGTGTAGTTGCCTGCAAGCAGAGGAAGCAATGGATATTATCAGCGTCCTCTGTTATATTGGTAATTAACCTCTTCCATACAAGAACCGACCGACTGATTAATTACTTACCTATGGCAGCGGTGGTGGAGACGCCCTTGCCGCAACCAGACATGTCCTTCCCGAGCACGAGCTTCCAGAACCTCTATGGCGTCCCTGCGTCATGCCCGCATCAAACTGCTCCCTGGGCGAGCCGGCCACCACACCACGCGGCTGCAGGGTCCTTCCCCAGTCGCCTTGCACACCGACTGCGGCTGCTCTCCTCTCTGCTCTTGCTCATCTCTCTCTCTCTCTCTTAGCATCTTACACGACGGCACAAGAAAAGACGGGGACCGAGCGGGCCGGTATATCGGCCATGGCAGGTTTGGAAGGAACAAAAACAGGAAACTACGTGAGTCAAGGGAGCAATTAATTACGGGATTTTTAGGGGAAAATTAATTACAGGATTAATTGAGGGAATCAGATGGAACTAGCCCGATAGGAAAGAAAATCGGCAGAGGGGTGTGAGATCATACGAGAGGATGGACAAAGGGTGGGGGACGTAAGAGGGGAGACGGAACCTTGAGTTTCTTTTAGGTAGTAGAGATACAACAACAAGAGCAAACAGAGTTTGTAAAAGTTTTTCTTTATCACTTTCAGTTTATCAACTGAATTGCTTGAGGACAAGCAAAGGTTTAAGCTTGGGGGAGTTGATACGTCTCCGTCGTATCTACTTTTCCAAACACTTTTTCCCTTGTTTTGGACTATAACTTGCATGATTTGAATGGAACTAACCCGGACTGACGCTGTTTTCGGCAGAACTGCCATGGTGTTATTTTTGTCCAGAAACAAAAGTTCTCGGAATGACCTGAAAATCCACGGAGATTATTTTTGGAAAATATAAAAAATACTGGTGAAAGAATCAAGGCCAGGGGGCCCACACCCTATCCACGAGGGTGGGGGGCGCGCCCCTGCCTCGGGGCCCCCCTGGATGTCCATCGACCTCAACTCCAACTCCATTTATTCTCTTTCGCGGAGAAAAAAAATCAGAGAGAAAGTTTCATCGCGTTTTACGATATGGAGCCGCCGCCAAGCCCTAATCTCCCCGGGAGGGCTGATCTGGAGTCCATTCGGGGCTCCGGAGAGGGGGATTCATCGTCGTCGTCGTCATCAACCATCCTCCATCACCAATTTCATGATACTCACCGCTGTGCGTGAGTAATTCCATCATAGGCTTGCTGGACGGTGATGGGTTGGATGAGATTTACCATGTAATCAAGTTAGTTTTGTTAGGGTTTAATCCCTAGTATCCACTATGTTCTGAGATTGATGTTGCTATGACTTTGCTATGCTTAATGCTTGTCACTAGGGCCCGAGTGCCATGATTTCAGCTCTGAACCTATTATGTTTTAATGAATATATGTGAGTTCTTGATCCTATCTTGCAAGTCTATAGTCACCTATTATGTGTTATGATCCGACAACCCCGAAGTGACAATAATCGGGATACTTCTCAGTGATGACCGTAGTTTAAGGAGTTCGTGTATTCACTATGTGTTAATGCCTTGGTCCGGTACTCTATTAAAAGGAGGCCTTAATATCCCTTAGTTTCCACTAGGACCCCGCTGCCACAGGAGGGTAGGACAAAAGATGTCATGCAAGTTCTTTTCCATAAGCACGTATGACTATATTCGGAATACATGCCTACATTACATTGATGAAGTGGAGCTAGTTCTGTGTCACCCCATGTTATAACTATTACATGAGGAATCGCATCCTACATAATTATCCATCACTGATCCATTGCCTACGAGCTTTTCACACATTGTGCTTTGCTTATTTACTTTACCGTTGCTACTGTTACAATTACTACAAAACTTCATCGTTACTTTTGTTGTTACCGTTACTTCCATACTACTTTGCTACTAAATACTTTGCTGCAGATACTAAGTTATCCACGTGTAGTTGAATTGACAACTCAACTGCTAATACTTGAGAATATTCTTTGGCCCCCCTTGTGTCGAATCAATAAATTTGGGTTGAATACTCTACCCTCAAAAACTGTTGCGATCCCCTATACTTGTGGGTTATCACCCCCTTTTACACCCTCACCGAAGCTCTAGATGTTAATACTTTAAACAATTGTCCCATTTATTCATTATCTATCATTCTGCTTTCTCATTCTTATTTTGAACTTCCACAGGCTGACTCCTCCTTTTGGAAGAAGAAACTCCAGGACAAGCCGGCCAAAAAGGCCAGGGCAAAGAACAAGGCTATGAAAAAGCCTGCGAAGAAGAAGAACAACATCGCAGAGCAGCTTGCTTTGGATGACTCCGAGTTGGAGGTAGAACTTGACTCTCTTGGCTCATTTTTTAATCATCTTATTGACAATAATTACCATCAGGACGAAGCGGAGGCCAGCAACGCAGATGGTGAAGAGGTAACTATCCTTTCCTCCAGCTCAGAGCCTTTGTTGAGACAGAAAACTCAACAAGCGAGACGGAAAGTAAAGTTTTCTCACCCCTAGCTTACTTGGATACCAACTTTCTTTTGAAGAAGCGGCTGCATGAGGTTCGCCGCATGCCCCAGAACAGCGGTGGTGGGATTCTCTCCTCTGGCTTACCCAACACGTCGCCCCCTCGCAAACGCAGAGCAGAGGTTTCATAGCTTTCCGATTTAGCTTTTCCAAAGGCGGGTCTCATTCGACAACCCCTTAATCCTTATGATTCAAACTATTAGGGTACTTCAAATTCTTCTTCTGGCAACTCAACGGGAACTCATATCCCGGCTTTCAAGATTGCCCCTGGGTAACAATTCTTACCTTCATTGTTCTAATTTTGTAAATATGCATATTGATCTCTTTCATTTTTCCTTTGTCAGTGGAATGGGCAAGCCAAGCAAGAAGTCCAAAATAAATAAGTCGGTTGGGAACCCCAAGGAGCATGAGCCGAAACAGCAAATGCCCGAATCTGAAGCTTCATTTCAGAATCTTGAAAACCCTGCTGATGAGACGCCACTAGTAATCCCAGAGGCCTCTATGGACCCCATGACTATTGATGCATCAGGTGCTAAGCCGCCAAGCCCTGCCAAGCCTACTAAAGAAGTTGTGGTCACTGGCACCAGGTACAATGAATTGGGGAATCCCATGGTGCTGGCCAAACATACTGCCAAGGAAGAATTTTCAGCTGCTGAAAAGGGCAAGTGGAAATTGGACTTGGAGAGTTATGCTCAGTTCAATGCTCAAGAGATTCACACGGGTTATCTGAACCGCCTTCGTACCAGCCGTGACTTTGAAGCCGGCTTAGTCAATCTTATGAAGGAGCTCTTTGAGGTAAGCACAAATAAAACCCTCTCATATAAGTATATACCTGTCAGCCGCCAAGTCTACTGTATTTGAAAGAATTGAATATGTTGTAGACTTTTTTAAAAAGCCTTGTTTGATCTTGTAGCTATGCCATTGTAATTTGTAACTGCTGAATCATAACTTGTAGCCCCCAAGGGCTGGCTTAAAAAGTAGCAAGTTAAGCCAGGTCTTCAAGTTGTAGTACAAAAATCCACATATGTAGCCCCCAGGGCCGGCTTAAGCTGCATAGCTAAGCTGGGACTTTATGATAAACAAATTCAAATATGTAGCCCCCAAGGACCGACTTAGTCTTCATAGCTAAACCGGGTCATTAAAGATTTGTCTGAAAAGAGCAACATGCATTAGCCCCCAAGTGCCAAGTAAAATACTTGTATTATGCTTGGGACTTCCAAGAAGAAGATCATAATACTGTATGTCTCTGTTCATTGCAGGCTGAGTTAAGTATGAAAGAATCTCAAGTCACTGATCTGCAGCAGAACATCAAGTCCCAACAATCTAAAACTTCCAAAGCCAAATCAGAATTGAAAACCGCTTTGGAAAACACTGAAAAACTGAAGAAGGATTTCAGTGCTGAGAGAGCCGACTGGGATACTGAAAAGGCGACTCTGTTAAAAGAGCTGAAGATGCTGAGGCTCTCTTAAGCCGGTGACTGACGAGTTATCTGGCTTAAAGCATCAAATCAATAGCATGATAGCCGCCATCTTTGGTAAGTAACATTGTACCTTAATATTTTAACACCAATGTTTAACAATCAGTAGCCGGTTCATCAATATCTTTACCAATGCAGGTTCTAGAAGTTCCAAGCTGGGTCAAGACATGTGCATCAAACTAAAATTCTGCATATACCCTGGTGGAGCAGTTGTATACTGGTGCTCAACGGGCTATCTCTGTCGCCTCTCATAAGAAGCAACCACCTTCTCTCATCAAGGAAGTGTTGGAAAAAATTGTCCGTGCTTCCACAGAGGGTTGAAGAGCTAAAGCTATCAGCTGCTCGAGCCGGTGCCATCACTGCACTAAGCCGGGCAAAAGCATGGCAAGCAGAGCTTGACCTGGAAGAATTATCCAGCAGTTGCCCAAGGCTCAAAGAAGATGGGTCTCCCTTTGAAGCAACAGATTTCACCAAGTGCGTAAAAGAAATGCGCCCTTTAGCAAGCCAGCTAGCGGAGGAGATAGACTTGTCCAAATACCAGGCGATTTATACCAAGGAGAACTCAAGAGTGTCAGTGCCGGTTCATGATGCCATGGACCTTGTCCCACCAACACGTAAGCATACCTTCGCCCCTGATATTGACCCATCAAGCCTTATAGATGATGAGGCTATATTCAGAGCTTTGACTGGGATCAACTGGGCTACATCTGACCTCCAGCCAATGGGTGAAGAAGAAGAAGACGAACTGGTGCAAGATGACCCGGAGTCGTCAACACGCCCAGATCAGGACAACTGATCCCATGTGGCGGCTTACCAACTTCATGATGATACTTTTTGCCTCAAAACACTTAATCATTTGGGTTGCATGTTAGCCTTGTAATAGGCTAGTTGAAAACAACGGTCTGCCATGCCATCATGCATGTTTAGATGTTTTGAACATGTTAAACCATCGTTCTGATGTATGAAGACCCACAGTTTATGCTTCATCATATTGATTCATCAGACGAGTCATAACAAATAATGTTGTGCTGCCTGCATGTGCACAAATAAATAACATGTGCCCTGGTGGTTTACCCCAGGGCGGGTTATATTGCTCAACACAATATGTTTCAATGACTTTAAAAAATCTTATAATCAGGGCGAGTTTATCAAAATCTTGCATCTTCATATAGAACAAGTAAAACATACCTGTGAAATTGGTTCATACTGTCGGCTTACATCGCCATATCCAATGAGGATGATAGTTCCATAGCTTAGAGCATATAACTCCAAGTGCACAATCCAAATATGCTGGAGGCTTATCGTCCAATGCCGAATGGGTCATCAAAACCTCAGATATGCTCAAATATGAGCCATAATTATTAAGGCTACATGGCCCAAATCGTGTTAAACCATATGTCAATATGGTAGAAAGATATCAACTTGAATTTTTTAGAAAAAATAGTAGATCAGAAAAATAAGGCTTTCGTAGGCTGCCCAGCCTCAATATCAAGTGTTGTGCATGGGCCACACAACCACTAGGTTAATCCTTCATTCAAACCTGTAAGCCGGGCCTCACATGACCAACCATCGTTTTAACTTTAGACAAGTTCAGGGTCTTTATAAGATTGACTGTCATGAGTATGGCGGATCATTCCAGGATTACCTGGGCGGAGTGGAAGACAAACAAGGCAGGATAAACTAGAATTTTGGTGGTTTACACCTGGCATACCAGCCAAAAAGGGTTAACAAAATCTATGTTCATTGAATAGGGAGCCCCCCAAGTGACATATATTGAGCCTTCAGGTCAGGATACCTTTGTTTGAACAGTGCATTGCCACAAGCTCTCTTTGGTACCTTTAACTTGGGAAATAAGCCCCCAAGAATTTGTGACAAGGCATATAAGCCGGATCAATAGGGTAGTCATAGCTATGATCAATGAGCAGGAAGCCCCCAAGCAATTTTTAACAAGGCGTACAAGCCGGATCAAGAGGGTAGTCATAGCTATGCTTGATGAGCAGGAAGCCCCCAAGTGATCTTACGAATTGACAATACAGACTCAGATACTCAGAAATGAAATGACAGAGGCCCCGAATTATCAGGGATGTCGACTTTATTATACTTGATCATAATATATACATGGATGAAAATATGTATAACACAAGAGCCAATGGCTCAGGTGTAATAAGGCCGAAGATGAGCAATGTTCCATGAGCGGCGGGTCTCCTACTCCGATGTGCGTGAGTCCTTGTGGTCTCGAACATCAATGAGGTAGTACGATCCGTTGTTCAAGTTTTTGCTGACCACAAAGGGCCCTCCCTAAGGTCGGGATAATTTGTGCATATCTGTGTGATCCTGGATGAGCCAGAGCACCAAGTCACCTTCTTGAAAGGTCCAGGTCTTAACTCAATGGCTATGATAACGGCGTAGATCTTGTTGGTATAATGCCGAATGAGCTGCCGCAAGGTCACGTTCTTCATCCAACAAATCAAGAGCATCTTGACGTGCTTTTTCATTGTCAGCTTCAACATAAGCTGCCACATGGGGTGAGTCGTGACGGATATCACTGGGAAGAACCGCCTCTGCTCCGTAAACCATGAAGAAAGGCGTATAACCCGTGGATCTGTTGGGGGTGGTATTGATACTCCAAAGCACTGATGGTAACTCCTCAACCCAACAACCCGACATCCTTTGCAAAGGGACCATAAGCTGGGGTTTATACCTCTCAAGATTTCTTGATTGGCCCTTTCGGCTTGACCATTAGACTGGGGGTGAGCCACTAATGAGACATCAGGATGAATATGCTCTTGTTGACAAAATTATTTCATAGCACCCTTACAAAGGTTAGTGCCATTATCAGTTATGATGCTATGAGGATACCAAAGCAGAAAGTCACCTTTTTAATGAATTGAACCACCATTGTCTCATCACATTTTCTGACCAGCTCTGCCTCAACCCACTTTGTGAACTTGTCAACCACCACCAAAAGGCGGGTCTTCTTGTCCTTGGATCTTTTGAAAGGTCCAACCCTATCCACCCCCAGACTACAAACAACCAAGTAATTGGAATCATCCTCAATTCTTGATCCGACACATGAGCTCGTTCGGAAAATTTCTAAGATCCATCATACTTGCTAACCAGATCTTCCACATCAGCATGAGCCGTCAGCCAATAAAACCCATGACAAAAAGCCTTAGCAACAAGAGACTTAGAGCCGGCATGATGGCCGTAATCTCCTTCATGGATCTCCCTTAGAATCTCATGGCCCTCCTCAGGAGAGATACATCACTGAAGCACACCTGTAACACTGCATCGGTGTAACTCGCCATTGACAACGGTTATTGACTTAGACCTCTGGGTTATTTTCCTGGCCAAAGTTTCATCATCAGGTAGCTCACCCTGGGTCATATAAGCCAAATATGGAACCATCCAATTAGGAATAGCATGAAGAGCCGCCACCAACTGTGCCTCTGGGTCAGGGATAGCAAGATCCTCTTCTATAGGCTATTTAACTGAAGGATTATTCAGAACATCAACAAAAACATTAGGTGGTACCGGTTTACGCCAGGACCCTAGCCAGCTTAAAGCATCAGCCGCCTCATTTTTCCTGCGATCAATGTGTTCCACCTGATAACCCATGAAATGACCAGCAATATCATCAACCGCCCGGCGATAAGCCGCCATGAGCGGGTCTTTGGAATCCCAAGTTCCCGAGACTTGCTGAGCCACCAGATCTGAATCGCCAAAACACCTGACCCGACTTAGGTTCATCTCCGTAGCCATTCGAAGACCATGGAGTAAAGCCTCATATTCATCTACATTGTTAGTGCAAGGAAACATCAGTCTCAAAACATAACAAAACTTATCACCTCGTGGGGAAGCCAAAATAACTCCAGCCCCCAAGCCTTCCAACTGCCTGGATCCATCAAAATGAATAGTCCAATATGTATTATCCGACTTATCCTCAGGCATCGGCAACTCTATCCAGTAATTGATGAAATCAACAAGGGCCTGAGAATTAATGGCTGTTTGAGGCACATATTTCAAACCATGAGGCCCAAGTTCAATGGCCCACTTAGCCACCCGGCATGTAGCTTCTATGTTTTGAATAATATCCCCCAGAGGAGCAGAGCTGGCCACAGTGAGGGGATGACAAAAGAAATAATGCTTCAACTTGCGACTAGCCATGACTACCCCATAGATTAGCTTCTGCCAATGTGGATACCTCTGCTTAGACTCAATTAATACCTCACTGACATAATAAACCAGAATTTGAACCATATATTCCTTGCCTGACTCCTTCCTCTCCACAACAATTGCCACACTGACGGCTCTGCTATTAGCAGCCACATATAAAAGTAAGGGCTCCTTATCGATAGGAGTTGCAAGAACTGACAGCTCAACCAACTGTTTCTTAAGCGCCTCAAACGCCTCATTTGCAGCATCACTCCAGACAAAGTGATCTATCTTCTTCATCATCCGGTAAAGAGGAATAGCCTTTTCACCCAGGCGGCTTATAAACCGGCTTAAGGCCGCAATACGACCTGCCAAACATTGAACATCATTACCACATGCCGGCTTAGCCAAGGAAGTGATAGCCTTGATCTTTTCTGGGTTAGCTTCAATACCTCTCTCAGAGACCAGAAAACCCAGGAGCTTGCCCGCTGGCACACCAGGAACACATTTATTCGGGTTAAGCATCATCTTGTAAACCTGGAGATTGTAAAAGGTCTCCTTCAAATAATCTATCAAAGTCTCCTTCTTTCTGGATTTCACAACGATATCATCCACATAAGCATGAACATTGCGCCCAATCTGGCTATGGTGACAATTCTGAACACAACGCTGATAAGTCACCTGGGCACTCTTGAGCCCAAAAGGCATAGACAAGTAGGAGAAGGCTCCAAAGGGAGTGACGAGTGATGTCTTCTCCTAATCCTTAAATGCCATCTTGATCTGATGATAACCAAAATAAGCATCTAGAAAACTCAGACGCTCACAACCTGCCGTAGCATCAATGATCCGATCAATATGGGGGAGAGCAAAAGGATCAGCCCGACAAGCCTTGTTAATTAAGGTCCGTGTAATCCACACACATACGCCAAGTGTCGTTCTTCTTAAGAACCAGCACCGGGTTAGCCAACCATTCAGGATGAAAAACTTCAACAATAAACCCAGCCGCCAAGAGCTGGGCCACTTCTTCACCAATGACCTTGCGCCTTTCTTCATTAAAATGATGAAGGAACTGTTTGACCGGCTTAAACTTAGGATCAATATTAAGAGTGTGCTCAGCGACTTCCCTCCGTACACCTGGCATGTCAGAAGGCTTCCATGCAAAGATGTCCCGGTTCTCACGGATGAACTCGATGAGCGCGCTTTCCTATTTCGGATCCATGTTGGCACTGATGATGAACTGCTTGGATGAGTCGCCAGGGACGGAGTCAACCGACTTAGTTTCATCCGCCAACTTAAACTTCAATAGAGGGTCCTGCTCTGTGGTTGGTTTCTTCAAGGGGGCCATATCTGTCGGGTTAACATTATCTTTATAGAACTTCAGCTCCTCCATTGCACAAGCTGACTCAACATAGGCAGCATCGCCCTCTTCGCACTCCAAAGCCATCTTTCTGTTCCCATGCACTGTGATGGTACCCTTATAACTTGGCATCTTAAGCTACAGATAAACATAACAAGGTTGTGCCATAAATTTAGCATAAGCCAGCCGTCCAAATAGGGCGTGATAAGGGCTCTTGGTCTTGACCACTTCAAAAGTCAATTTTTCAGACTAGTAGTCATACTCGTTACCTAAAACTACCTCCTAGTTTATCTTGCCCACTGTATATGCTGACTTACCGGGCACCACCCCATGAAAAACTGTAGAGGGTTGCTTAAGATCTTTGTTGGTCAAATTCATATGGCGAAAAGTATCATAATAGAGGATATTCATGTTGCTGCCCCCATCCATGAGCACTTAAGTGAACTTGTATTCTCCAACCTGAGGTGCCACCACCAGAGCCAGCTGACCCGGATTATCAAACCGGGGCGGGTGATCTTCACGGCTCCATACAGTGGGCTGCTCTGACCATCATAAGTATCGAGGGACCGCCGGCTCAACCGCGTTCACCGCCCGCTTGTGAATATTCTGATCTCGCTTGCACAAACTCGTGGTGAACACATGATATTGACCACGATTCAACTGCTTTGGGTTACTCTGATAACCGGACTGCTGGTGCTGCTGATTACCCTAATTCGATTGCTGGATAAAACCGCCTTGATTGCCTTGACTCTGAAATCCAGAGTTTGAGCTGCCACCTCCAAAGCCGGGTCCGTGAGAGCCAGATCCTGACCCACCGTGCGGGCCCTGGTTACCCTGATAAAAACCAGAATTTCTATACTCCCTCATGATGAAGCAATCTTTCCAGAGATGAGTGGCCGGCTTATCCTGAGTACCATGCTTTGGACCAGGCTGATTCATCATCACCTCAAGGTTGATTTTGGCCCGCCAAACCGGGGTGCTGACGAATTTCCCTTGCAATGCTGATTATTACTCTGCGCATTGGTATTAGCCACAAAATCTGAACTGCCACCAGTTTGCTTGCTATTACCATTATTACCGTGACCCGCCACATTGTGTTGTTGTCCCTTCGCATTGCCATTCTTCTTCCCCTTGCCAGCCTTTTCCTCATCAGACTCTGGGTCCTTAGTGCTATCAGAATAAGCATATTTGACAAGAGTCGCCATGAGCTCCCGCATATCATTGCAATGGCGCTTAAGTCGCCCCAGCTTCTATTTGTGGGGAAGGAAACGAAAATTTTTCTCCAAAATCAGGACAGCCGAGCCGGCATTGATGTTGTCTAACGAGTGGATAATGGCCGAGATCTGGCGTACCCAATGGGCGGTTGATTCACCCTCACTCTAGACACAAGTGTCTAAATCAAGAATTGATAAGGGCTGCTTGCATGTATCCTTAAAATTCTGAATAAAACACGCCTTCAATTCATCCCATGACCTGACAGAGTTAGGGGCAATCCCTTCAACCAGGTACGAGCCGGCCCATCCAACATCATGGTGAAATACTTAGCGCACGCAGCATCATTGACATCCAACATCTCCATGGCCATCTCATAGCTCTCAATCCAAGCCTCCCGGGGTTGATCCGCTGTGTAATTGCGTACTTATCGAGGGCCCTTAAAGTCCTTGGGTAACCGATCATTGCGTAGAGCCAGCACTAACCATGGCACACCCACTATCCTAGAAGTCATCCCAACTTCTATGGATGTCGAAGGGTGTACTTGAGGTTGCTGAGCCGCCAACTGAGCCGCCAGCTCTGCCTCTCGACGTGCCCTGGCCTGATCTACCAACAACTGAGCATGGTTATCAGCCCGTGGCGGGTCATGCCCACGGGGCTGGTTACGATGCCGCTCACTGCTTGAGACCGTCAGTGACTCCATGTGCTGGCTATAGCTTCGACTCTGGTGCGGAATTGAGTGGATTCGATCATGGCTGTAGGAGTAACCTGCCTGCTGAGACATCGTCGTCTGAAGAAGTTCTACAACTTTCCGAGCCTCGACCGCTTCAGGACTCCCGCCTTTCACCAGGAGAGTCGCCAATCGTGATGCCGCGGTGATCATGTTGTCCAACAGGTTAGAGAAGTGACCCAGAGGTGTGGAAACTCGCTGAGGCGGGGTTAAATTGACGCGAGCCAGATCCACTGCGTGGGGTTGAGCCGCCGCTCTGGTCCTAGGCGCTTCAGGACCCCGGGTCACGCTGGGCGGGTTACTTGGTCCTTCCCCAGGCATATTGAAAAGATTTCTTGCATAAAACTCATGAGGCAGACGACTCTTGTATCTCTTGTGAAAGACAACATTTGATGCATTATGTTCCAGGTTTAAGTGAAAGTTTTCTGCTTGAATCTGTTGCGATTCCACCTCCAAGGCGGCTCGCTCTGTTGCCATCCTGGCATTCTTAGTGTTAAGATCCTCATTAGCTTGAGCTATCTCATCACGCAAATTCGCAACTTCCACATTATGTTGCTCTTGGTTCGCCGGGGTTACTTCCACCGTCAGCAAAGTTGCCAAAGCCTCCAAAAGTTCAGATAAAACTTGAGCCGGCGGGTGCACACGGCCTCCTGCCCCGGCTACCGCAGTGGCTGCTGAACTAGAAATCATTGCTGCTGCAGTTGAGGAATTCTGCACCGGTTGCGTGCCGGCCATGAAGATTGCAACCCGGTTTGGCGGCTCATAGGGGTCCGAAATACTCTTGCCATCGGAACAACCCCCAAACATATCATCTTGCAATTGATACATGGAATTGGTCTCGCCGGTTGATGACTCATCGCCAGAGTAGATGGCCGTCTCTCCACCAGACACAGATCCTTCCTCAAGATCCACTCCTTGAGTAAAGCCCACAAAAGCACGCTACAGGGCGGTTTGAACCTTGGCGGGTCATGCGTGCTAAGAGGTCTCGATGATTTCAGTGCAGGTGTCCGGCTCAGGCTCCGACTTGCCAATCTTGCTGATGAAGCTATGGATTCCGCTGAAGGGGACCTGGTACCCGTATTCGATTGAATCGTCCTCGGGACTCCACCCTACATCGTCGATGTAGATTCTGCCGCGGTGACTCTTGGTCATCCAGAAAACGACGTATCCCTTGATCCCTAAGAAGCTGCCCTTCAAGAACTTGAAACAACCATGCTCTGGCCCCACGGTGGGCGCCAACTGTCATAGATTTAACATGGCAGATGCCCTAGCAAAAGGACTTAGGTGTGGAGCCACCGCAGATAGGTTAACTTAAAGGGGTTTAACGAGACAAATGACATAGAGAGTTTACCCAGGTTCGGCCCCTCTCAATGAGGTAAAAGCCTACTCTTGCTTTCGATTGTATTACTTGTGTTTCGATTACCAAGGAGCGAATACGCTTGACTTAGTACTCGATTGACTGTTTTCTAAGTTAACCCACCGCCCGGTCACCCCTTTTTATAGGTTGGAACCTGGCGGCTTACAGAGTCCCAGCCGGCTCACACAAACATGTCCGGCTCGGTTTCGAACTAAGCTTGCCTTACAGAGCAAACTAAAGATATGGCGGCTCATCTTTCTGGGCCTTGAGTCGCCTCCGGGCCTTGAGCCTTCAACAAGCTTGATCCATGAACCGCCATCTTCATGCTTAAGTGGTCGATGGCATGACCCGGCCCCTCCTGGGTGGGTCATACCTAGGAGTTATATCCCCAACAAATGCTATGTTTGTAAACCTCCAATAATTTTTTCTACTTATACTCTTCCGTATTGTGGCACCCCGGCTCAGAGCAACCGGTTTACCCTGCATTGCCAGCCCAAAGATCGAGTCTTCTGGCAATACACAACAACATGGTACAGAAATAACCGCTTTATTGATACTAGCATGGTTCAAAGTTCTGATATTACATCGAAAGTCGAGGCCAAGCGGCACACACGGTGCTGCTGGACAGTATGCACATTATTTAATGAACATGGTTGGGGCCTCGATCAGACGAAACTACGTGGCAGCGAAAGAACGACATAGCGGAACTCCATGGCACAGGGACACCGATGTGGACACGGCCTAGACGTGAGATGCACTCCGATGCAAATCAACTTGCCTGAAAGCTGGCATGACACGCTAGGTCAGTACATTGAATGTACTTGCAAGCTCATAACAAGCATAAGCACGATGACAGACAATATCATGACAATTAATCAAGTCAAATTAATGGAAGAATATACTATGAATGCAAAGTTATGCACATCAACCAAATAGCACACCGAGTCACACGAACTCTCTTACCAGACGGTTACCTCGTAACCAAACGGTGACCACACCGGGGTCACACCTGAAACCAATCACTCATGAACGCCTTGAGTGTTCAAGGTTTACCACGAAACAATGCATCACAACAATTAGTACTTTGCAAGATTAATCATAAAAGTTGATCCATGGTGTGACTTACTCCCGAGTCTTGCCCATAACCGAGGGCGTGGCTATCGATAGATTAAATACACTCTGCATAGGTAGCGCACTTTACCCACACTACGGAATACCTGGCCTCGTACTCCCATTCAGGTGGACCAAAGTACTCTGACGAAACCCTTCCTTTGCCATGCACTCTCCCCGGCCACTCCGACCATCTCCCTCTCAGGGCTAGGTCTTGGGTGGCCCCGTGTCTACCAAAGACACCAACGGCCATCGTCGTGGCAAAACGGCCCCAAACAGGGACAAGGTACCATAACAACAAAACGAGCACACAAGGTTATGTCTGCCTACCGGGCCAGGGTATGCATGCCCATAACCTTCCCTCGTGGGAGGCACCGGTGAGAGCCACGACAAAGGACCGAATCAAGACCTTCCCATTAGGTAAATGTGGACGCACTGAATTAAAAACCCGATTCAGTGGCACCATGATGTGATCAACATCATATTCAAGTTGAACTTAATCAAGTTTTAACTTTCAGATTTTTTTATTACTAACACGATATAATCGAAATGATCACGCAACTACTCGTCATGCAAATCAAACAACTCATAGTCATGGATCAAACTTAACAACATATGCATCTTGCAATACTAAGAATCAAACTTCTCTGGTTATAACTCATTTTTATAACCAAGTAATATTTTTATTAGTTCATTATTTAGATAAAACCATTACTAGCAAAATAACTATCATTACTTTCCATAGCAATTTTCATAGAGCAAAATATTACTCTACTTGCCAAACAAGTTTATGCATTCAACCAGAAGCTAAAACAAGCATATCAAGCATGATAAAGTAAATAGCAATTAACCAAAGTTATTTATCAAATTTTAAATGCAAATAAAGACTCATATTCAAGTAGAAAATCATAGATATTGAAATAACACCATCCAAATGATGTTGTGGCTTGCCTTAGTGCAGAGGAGGGTCACACTCCTCCTGGTTAGCTTCAAGGCAAGATCCTCCTTCTGAAAATATTTTAAAACCACAAAAATAAATGTCAAAACACCTTCTGAAAATCACCAGAAATACTAGACAGCAAGGAAAAATCCACCTTTTGGTGTGCTGCTAGAGATTTTTATAACAAAGACACTGCAAAAACAATCAATTCATTTGGACTTGTGGTTTAGAAGTTATGGCTGGTCAAAGTTTTGTCAAATTTCTGAATTAATTTGAATTAACAGAAAATCCTAGGGGGGGATGACGTCGAAGACGTAAAGTGGAAATATGCCTCCACTCGTACCGCTTCGGGCGCGAGTGGTGAGGCTGACACTGGGCCCCACCAGTCTGGAGAGAGAGGGGGGATTGAGATCAGAGGAGGGGCGGCACTTCACCGGAGCTTACGCTAGCGACGAGGGGGTTTGGGGCTAGGCTAGAGGGATAGATTGGAAGCCAGGCTCGCGGCGCACCTGCCTGTACCCGTGGATGGAGCTTGGTCACAGTCAAGCTGGCAAGCTTCGGTGGCGGATGGGGTTCGCCGGAGAGGAAGAAGACGGCGACGAGAGGCAGCTCTGAGGGCTTGGCGGGGTCCAGGCAGCTCCAGCAGACCACCAAGGCCCTGCCAAAGCAGCTGCTTGAGCTCGAGAGGCCCTGGAGAGCGGCGGCTAGACTGCGGGGATCACAGGAGTCCTCGGGTCGGGGTGACGGCCAAAGGCCTGCCCGACCAAACTGCGGTCGTTCTACGTGTTCGTGGTGGTTGTGTGGAGTTGTGCGTGGCCAGGATTCG
>NC_057813.1:252107210-252116431 GCF_018294505.1 Triticum aestivum
GGGGGGGGCTTTATGTAGCCGGAGCAGGAGGGGGGGACGTGTCACCTCTGGAGCACTCTGGACATGCGGCAAACATCGACGAGAGGCTCCAACGCGAGGGGACAGGGTGCAGCGTCAACGCCGGCGCTTGCCCACCCTCGCGGACAAGCACACGAGACGGTTTGGGGATGGGGACAAGCACACGCACGCACTATGCTGTTTTGGCTGCAACTGGACTGGCTTGCTGCGACGGCTCTGGCGTCGGCGAGCGCGAGGGAGGGGTCAAGGGTGATGGGTCAATGGTTGTGGCGCGGTGCGGCAGTCGGTGGTGAGCGCTGAGATGTGCACGCGCGAAACAGAGCGCAAGGCGCCAGCCAGAGCGCGTCGAGACGCATGCCAAGCACCATGTCCACGCGTGGTCACCAGGCTGGCATGGTTAAAACGATGCCCAGGAGCAGCCAAACCTTGTCTACGCTCTCGACCGTGCAGTTTTTAGTCTAGGGGAGGTGATGGATCATTCCCAGGCCGACCAAACGCGACTCTACCAAGCTGGCAAGTTTCTGGTCAGAAACTTGGTCGCCAAGTTTGGCCACCTTCTAGAAGGCCATTAGGGCTAATCTCCTGGGGTTTACGGTTTCTTAGGAGGGTTTTTAAGCTCAAGAAAGATCAAGGCTAAAAGCTTAGGAAAAAATGCACTTGCTGTACAAAGTGCATTTCTGGCCCAGAAGAGAAAAGATTTTCTTCAACAAAAATATTACAAAAAGTGATGCAATATTTTTTGCATGGGAAAATGTGCCATGGTCCTAAGAATATTTGGGAATTATCTCAGATTTTTCTAAGCAAGAAGAACTGAGGTTGCTTTGGAGCACAAAGTTCTGAAATGAACTTAAGAGAGAAAAATGAATATTTTCCTTTCAGGAAAAATATTCATTTTATTATTTTGGGGATTTGTGGGAGGAATAAGGGAGATAGGTCACTTGGGTGAAAGCCAAGGGTATGCCCAAGTGACAAGTCCATTTGAATTGATCCAAAACTCCAAGTCAAATCAAGGCAAAACCACGATGAAAACGAAGTCCGGAAAGAGAGAGAAGGCAAGTCCGGTAAAAAGAGAGAAGGCAAAAATCCAGGCTGTCACAAACCTCCCCCACTTAGGATGAATCTCGTCCTCGAGATTCGGTTGCTTGGGAAAACCATTCTGGGTATGCAGTCCTTAAAAATTCCTCTCTTTCCCAGGTTGCTTCTTCTTCGGTGTGATGCTCCCACTGAACCTTGTAAAATCTTAGCTCTTTGCTGCGAGTGACCCTTTCTGTCTGATCCAATATTCTGATTGGCTTTTCCTCATAAGTCAAATCCTTAGCCAATTCTATCTCTGACATACCAGTCCTTTTCTCCGGTGGCGAGATGCATCTTCTTAGCTGTGAGATGTGAAACACATTGTGTACTTCTGCCAATTCTGGTGGCAACTCCAACTGGTAGGCAACTGTTCCGACTCTGGCCATGATGGGGAATGGACCGATGTATCTGGGTGCCAACTTTCCTCGGGTCTGAAACCACTTGACTCCTTTCACAGGGGTGACTCGGAGATATACGTGTTCTCCGGGTTCAAAGATGATCTGACGGTGTTTGGCATCATAATAGCTCTTTTGTCGGGATTTGGCCAGTTGCAGTCTGTCTCGGATTTCCTTGACTTGTTTCTCGGCTTTGAGCATAAAATCAGTCCCGAAAATATGGCTATCTCCGGTTTGAGACCAATTTAATGGGGTGCGGCATTTCCGGCCATACAGGGCTTCATAGGGTGACATCTTTAAGCTGTCCTAGAAACTGTTGTTGTAGGAAAACTCGGCATAGGGCAGACACTCTTCCCACTTGGTTCCTTGGGCCAATGTACATGCCCGGAGCATATCTTCGAGTATTTGATTTACTCGCTCAGTCTGTCCATCTGTCTGAGGATGATAAGCCGTGCTGTACTTCAGAGCGGTCCCCAAGGCTTGATGAAGTCGGGACCAAAATGTGGATGTGAATAGCAATCCCTTGTTGGAGGTTATAGTCTTGGGTACTCCATGTAGACTGACGATTCTTGATACATACAGCTGTGCAAGTTGATTTGCACGGTATGTGGTCCGGATAGGTAGGAAGTGTGCCACCTTGGTTAGAGTGTCCACTATAACCCATATTGCGTCGTTTCCTTGATGAGACTTGGTAATCCGGTGATGAAATCCATGCAAATATTGTCCCATTTCCATTGGGATACCGGCAGAGGCTGGAGGAGTCCGGCGGGTTTTTGGTGTTCCACCTTTACCTTATTGCAGATATCGCAGTAGGCCACAAAATACGCGATGTCTTTCTTCATTCCATCCCACCAAAATATCTGACGAAGATCCTCATACATCTTGGTACCACCGGGATGAATTGAGGATGGTGATTCATGTGCTTCCGCCAATATTTTCTTCTTTAGACTCTCTTGGTTGGGCACGCAAAGTCTTCCTCGGAACCTTAGCGAACCTTGCTGATCCATAGTCAAATCAGGTGCTTGCCCTTGGTGCAGCTTCTGAACATATACCCGTAACACCTTATCATCCACTTGAGCTCTGCGGATTTTTCTTTGAGAGTAGGAGCAACTTCCAATATACTGGTAAGACAGGCATCGGTGATTACCAGATTCAGCTACATGATTTCTTCATAGAGCTCTGGAGGCAAGGAATCCATTAGGGCATTGAGGTTGGCTTGTATGCAGCTGAGGGCGTCAGCCACCACATTAGCTTTGCCCGGGTGATATTTTATTCTGAGGTCATAGTCCTTAACCAACTCGAGCCATCTTTGCTACCGAAGGTTCAAGTAGGGCTGAGTGAATATCTGGTACTTCTTTCCAATCAGATAATGTCTCCAGATTTTTAAAGCGTGCACCACTGTGGCCAATTCCAAATCATCAGTAGGATAATTTCCCTCATGTTGTCACAGTTGGCGAGATGCATATGCCACCACTTTGCCATCTTGCATGAGTACACACCCCAGTCCTTTTCTGGAGGTGTCGCAGTAAACATCAAAACTGCGGTAGATATCTGGAAGAGTTAATATGGGTGCCGATGTCAGTCTGGTTTTTAACTCATTGAAGCTCCGTTCGCAGTCTTCAGTCCATACGAACTTCTTGTCCTTCTTGAGGAGTTCAGTCATTGGCTTGGCGATCTTAGAAAATCCTTTGATAAAACAGCAATAATATCCGGCCAGTCCAAGGAAACTCCGGATTTCTGAGACGGTGGTGGGTGAGGACCAATCAAGTACATCTTTTACCTTGCTTGGTTCCACCGAGATTCCTTCTGCCGAGAGGATATGTCCACGGAATCCCACTTGCTGGAGCCAAAACTCACATTTGCTGAATTTGGCATATAATTGACGATTGCGAAGCCGTTGCAAAACTGTGCGAAGATGCTCCTTATGTTCGTCCTTGCTTTTGGAATAGATGAGGATGTCATCAATGAACACCACCACAAATTTGTCCAAGAAGTCCATAAACACCTTGTTCATCATATGCATAAAGAATGCAGGAGCGTTGGTGAGGCCGAAGGACATAACAATGTATTCATAAAGACCGTATCGAGTGGTGAACGCGGTCTTAGGAATATCTTCCTTCTTAACCTTGAGTTGATGGTATCCCGTCCTCAAATAAATCTTTGAGAATACTTTGGCCCCACTGAGTTGACCAAACAGATCGTCAATCCTCGGCAGTGGATACTTGCTTTTAATGGTGACGTCATTCAGCTGTCGGTAGTCTACACACATTCGTAGACTGCCATCCTTTTTGTCCATGAAGATTGCTGGTGATCCCCATGGTGAAGAGCTGGGACGAATGTATCCTTTTTGCAGCATCTCATCCACTTGCTTCTTCAATTCCACCAATCTAAGGAGGGCATCCAATAATATTTCTGATGTATCGGGGTGGTTCCGGGAACCATGTCAATAGAAAACTCCAATTCTTGGTCTGGTGGCATGCCGGGTAATTCTTCAGGAAATACATCTGGATACTTGCTGACGACTGGAATTAATTCTACCTCTTCTGCCACGGCTGCGAAAACCATATCCTTCGTGCGGATGTGATTGCGGGCATAAAAACTTGTGGCACGACCTTCCATATTTTTTAGGGTAACTTCTCTGGTTGCACTACTGATGCAGACTTGGTATTGGGTTAACCAATTCATGCCCAGAATGACATCCAATTTGTTGGAATTGATGAGTATCAACGATGTTGGAAACTTGACGCCCTTGATGTCAATCTCCAAATTTCGGCAGACGAGATCGCTTCTGAGTATGGATCCCGGGGATTGTACCAGCATGTGCTTTCCCAAAATCGAGCAGGGAAAATAGTTTTGGGAAGCAAAACTCCGCAAAATAAAAGAGTGGGAAGCCCCAGAGTCAAATAAAATTACGACGGGTATGTTATTAACAGGAAACATACCAAAGACGACATCCGGGTCCTCTTGGGCTTCGTCTGCAGAAATATGATGAACTTGCCCTTGAATTATATCGGGGGCGGAATACTGCTCCATGTAGTTAACTTGCGGCTGAAATGGAGCGACATGCTCGGTGTTCTTGGGACACTGCCGGGCGTAGTGTCCGGTTTGACCACAGCTGAAGCACAAATTGTTGCGCTGACAATCGTCGCGCACCGGGGTGGTCACGACATTCTTGACTTGTAGTAGTCTTGTTGATGTTCTGCTGCCAATTGGGTTTGTACTCCACCTGAGTCTGGTTGCCATGTACGAGCCTTTTGCACTGGCTGCATATCCTTCTTGGGCTTGAATGTGCGCTTGTGGTCATTAGCAACTCGCTTGTTGTTGTGCAGGAGCTTGTGTTCCCTCTCGGTTATTAGGGCCTTGTTCACCAGAGTCAGGAAGTCCGAGAAATCAAACATACTGAGAGTGCACCGGAGATGTTGATGTAGGCCTCCAAGAAATCGGTCAATCTTCCGCTCTTCGGTGGCCACATCATGGAGAGAGTAGCGGGCCAGGTGGTTGAATTTATTCAGATACTTGGTGACGGTCATGCTACCTTGAGTGAGGGCAAGAAATTCGCATTGCTTGATCTTCACGACTCTGGTGGGAATATGATATTTGCGGAATAGATCCTTGAATTTTGTCCAAGTAATTTCCTCGTCGGCAGGCCATATTGCTTTGTCATTATCCCACCATATAGCGGCAGCTCCTTCGAGATAATGCGTTGCAAAGGGAACCTTGTCTTCATCGTCTGTGCGAGCAATTTCCTGTTTTCTTTCAATAGTCCTTAGCCAGTCGTCGGCATCCAAATGATCAGTAGCATGGCTGAAACTGGGAGGCTTGGTTCGCTGAAAATCCGATAGCTTGGAATGATGGCCATTCTGGTTTCCATTCTGCCCAACCATAACTTGTACACTTTTCAGTATTTCCAGCAGATCGTTGCTCCTTCTTTCTTCAAACATTCTCAGGATTTGCTCGATGGAAGGCGGTTGTGGCGGTGGAGGCGGAGGTGGCTGGTATGGTTCAGGGGAATGTCCTACCTGTCTTGCGGAACGACGGACAGGGACATCCTCACCAGCTTGACTGCTGCTGCCTCCATGCGACATCCTATTTTTCGTTTTCCCAATACATAGCAACCATAATGAGAAAGTTCCAAAATGGGGGAAAACCAATGACAAATCCCGAAAGAAAGCAGCGAATAAAACCACGTCGAAAAGAAATCCAACATAATTATACATAGTCCCAACATGAAAATAAACATTACAATGGGTCTACTACCCTCGTACATGAAACTACGCATCATGAAAAATGTGATTACAGCCATACATCATGCTCATGACTACCATGATACTCTACCGATCTACTGCTCGGATGGTGCTGCTGCAGGCTCGTCTCCTGAGCCGGACCCAGGTCCTGAACTAATAGTAGAGACTTCCGGGGGAGGAGAGGTGCGCTGGCACTGCCTTGAGGGCTCTCCCTCAGGGGCGGGCGGGGGATGGGATCTAAGCATAGGAGTGGCAGGAGTAGCGACAAGAGAAGACCATGCAGCAGGAACGCTGCGAGGGTTCACCGTCAAAGGGTTAACGGTACCTTGTGAGGTCATCGTAGGAACGGAGGTGGGAGGAGCAGAAGTGTAGATGACAACGGGAAGAGGGTTCCCCATACGAGCAGCAACGAGAGTGGCGCGAGCGCGTGAGAGCTCCCGAGCTAACTCGTAGTTAAGGAGATAGCTAGCGGTGATGTAGCGTGCAAGGTGGCTAGTGGGACGATCGCACGCCGGATTAATCAAACGAAAGCAGATACGCCCATTCTCGTGCAGAGATGGGTAAAAGAAAAGTCCAGGGTGGGTGTGCATGCGAACCTCATTGTAGCGCAAGTCTACAAGAGCCTCGATAGCAGCAAACTGAACCGCCTGAGATGGCATAGAAGCAAGACCACCCTTAAACGAACGAGTGTAAACGTCGGATGGGGAACTGTGGTGTAGAGTGACCTCAGCATAATACTCATACAATGCACCGGCCAGATGCTCACAATACACCCGATACTCTGGATCAGCACCCTCTGGATAGAGTCATCGCCACACATTCTGAAGCAGGTGCGGTGATGTACACGGAGCTGGCGCAGGATGGTACAAGATCGGTACTGGTGCCATTTACACTCACAAACCATACGGTTAGTAATAACAACAATAAGTCATGCATGCAATGCAACAACCAATTCCTATGTCTACCGACACTGAAACGAAACTATCTACCGTTTTACTAACGCTCTACCGATCTAGCGTGTCCTACAATCAGCACGACTTTGATACCAAGCGTTGTGGCACCCGGCTCAGAGCAACCTGTTTACCCTGCATTGCCAGCCCAGAGATCGAGTCTTCTGGCAATACACAACAACATGGTACAGAAATAACCGCTTTATTGATACTAGCATGGTACAAAGTTCTGATATTACATCGAAAGTCGAGGCCAAGCGGCACACACGGTGCTGCTGGACAGTATGCACATTATTTAATGAACATGGCTGGGGCCTCGATCACATGAAACTATGCGGCAACGGAAGAACAATGTAGCGGAACTCCATGGCACAGGGACACCGACATGGACACGACCCAGACGTGAGATGCGCTCCGATGCGAATCAACTTGCTTGAAAGTTGGCATGACACGCCAGGTCAGTACATTGAATGTACTTGCAAGCGCACAACAAACATAAGCACGATGACAGACAATATCATGATAATTAATCAAGTCAAGTTAATGCAAGAATTTACTATGAATGCAAAGTTATGAACAGCAACCAAACAGCACACCGAGTCACACGAACTCGCTTACGAGATGGTTACCTCATAACCAAACGGTGACCACACCGGGGTCACACCTGAAACCAATCACTCATGAACACCTCGAGTGTTCAGGGCTCACCACGAAACAATGCATCACAACAATTACTAGTTTGCAAGATTAATCATAAAAGTTGATCCATGGTGTGACTTACTCCCGAGTCTTTCCCATAACCGAGGGCGCGGCTATCGATAGATTAAATACACTCTGCAGAGGTAGCGCACTTTACCCACACTATGGAATACCTGGCCTCGTACTACCATTCGTGTGGACCAAAGTACTCCGACGAAACCCTCCCTTTGCCATGCACTCTCCCTAGCCACTCTGACCATCTCCCTCTCATGGCTAGGTCTTGGGTGGCCCCGTGTCTACCAAAGACACCAACGGCCACCATCATGGCAAAACGGTCCCGAATAGGGACAAGGTACCATAACAACAAAACGAGCACACAAGGTTATGTCTACCTATCGGGACAGGGTATGCACGCCCATAACCTTCCCTCGCGGGTGGCACCAGTGAGAGCCACGAAAAAGAACCGAATCAAGACCTTCCCATTAGGTAAATGTGGTCGCACTGAATTAAAAACCCGATTCAGTGGCACCATGATGTGATCAACATCATATTCAAGTTGAACTTAATCAAGTTTTAACTTTCAGAAAAACTTTTTATTACTAACACGATATAATCGAAATGATCATGCAACTACTCGTCATGCAAATCAAACAACTCATAGTCATGGATCAAACTTAACAACATATGCATCTTGCAATACTAAGAATCAAACTTCTCTGGTTATAACTCATTTTTATAACCAAGTAATATTTTTATTAGTTCATTAAAATAAAACCATTACTAGCAAAATAACTATCATTACTTTCCATAGCAATTTTCATAGTGCAAAATATTACTCTACTTGCCAAACAAGTTTATGGATTCAACCAGAAGCTAAAACAAGCATATCAAGCATGGTAAAGTAACTAGGAATTAACCAAAGTTATTTATCAAATTTGAAATGCAAATAAAGACTCATATTCAAGTAGAAAATCATAGATATTGAAATAACACCATCCAAATGATATTGTGGCTTGCCTTAGTGCAGAGGAGGGTCACGCTCCTCCTGGTTAGCTTCAAGGGAAGATCCTCCTTCTGAAAATATTTTAAAACCACAAAAATAAATGTCAAAACACCTTCTGAAATTCACAAGAAATTCTAGACAGCAAGGAAAAATCCACCTTTTGGTGTGTTGCTAGAGCTTTCTGTAACATAGACAATGCAAAAAGAATCAATTCATTTGGACTTGTGGTTTAAAAGTTATAGCTGGTCAAAGTTTGGTTGAAATTCTGAATTAATTTGAATTAGCAGAAAATCCTGGGGGGGGGGCGAGGGTGACGTCGAAGACGTAAAGTGGAAATACGCCTCCACTCGTACCGCTTCGGGCGCGAGTGGTGAGGCTGACACTAGCCCCCACCAGTCAGGAGAAAGAGGGGGGGATTGAGATTAGAGGAGGGGTGGCGCTTCGCCGGAGCTTACGCCGACGACGAGGGGGTTTGGGGCTAGGCTAGAGGGATAGATTGGAACGGGGCTCGCGGCGCACTTACCTGTACCCGTGGCTTGGCGAGAGGTGGACGGAGCTGGTCGCAGTCGAGCTCGCAAGCTTTGGTGGCGGACGGGGTTCGCTGGAGAGGAAGGAGAGGGTAGCGGGAGGCAGCTCCGAGGGCTTGGCGGGGTCCAGGCAGCTCCAGCAGACCACCAAGGCCCTGCCCAAGCAGCTGCTTGAGCTCGAGAGGCCCTGGAGAGCGGCGGTTGGACTGCAGGGATCGCTAGAGTTCTCGGGTCGGGGCGACGGCCAGAGGCCTGCCCAACCAAACTGTGGTCATTCTTCGTGTTCGTGGTGGTTGTGTGGAGTGGTGCGT
>NC_057813.1:252116706-252117817 GCF_018294505.1 Triticum aestivum
GGGATGTGTCGCCATCGGAGCGCTCTAGACATGCAGCGAACGTCAACGAGAGGCTCCAATGCGAGGGGACAGGGTGCAGCGTCAATGCCGGCGCTTGCCCACGCTCGCGGACGAGCACAGGAGGCGGTTTGGGGATGGGGACAAGCACACGCACGCACTGTGCCATTTTGGCCGCAACTGGACTAGCTTACTGTGGCGGCTCCGGCGTCGGTGAGTGCCAGGGAGGGGTCAAGGGTGATGGGTCGAGGGTTGTGGTGCGGTGCGGCAGTCGGCGGCGAGCGCTGAGACGTGCACATGCAAAACAGAGCGCAAGGCGCCAACCCGAGCGCTTCGAGACGCATGCCAGGCACCGTGTCCAGGCGCGGTCACCAGGCTAGCATGGTCAAAACGACGCCCAGGAGCGGCCAAACCTTGTCTACGCTCTCAACCGTGCAGTGTTTAGTCTAGGGGAGGTGATGGATCATACACTACAAAAACCGTGACATTTTGGGCCGAACGAATTTTTTTCTATCATACATATGACACTTCTATGACGATAATTGTGACAAAACCCGGTATCATCCTAGATGTGGTGGGATCCTACTTCTATGACAAAAAATCATGACAGAAAATGGGCTTTTCATCCTAGGCGGGCTGGAGACGCAGCTGCATGACATTCTTTGGGCCGTCCTTGACGGGAAAAACCATGGTAGAAGTGAGGGGGAGGAAAATTTCGAGGAGTTGCCGGTTACGGTGGGAGGTTGGGGGCCGAGCGATGCGCGTTTCTCTCATACATGTACGCACGTGTGTGCGAGGTGTTGGCTCTAACTGAACCCGAGCGAGGCGTTGGGCTCTAACTGAACCTGAGCGATTGCACTGCAGGCTACGCGTTACTGAACCCGAGCGATCGATCGATGGCTGTTAACTGAACCCGATTGAGCGATTCCTTTGCTACTACTGCTAACTGAAGCCGATCGATTGGATGAACAGTGAGCATTGCGGGGGGAGGGGGGTTGGATGAATAGTGAGCGGTGGCGTTGCCTCTGGATGAACAGGACCCCGTGGTGTGGAGGGCTGGATGAACAGTAGACGGTGGAAGGGTGCCCGTGGAGGGGTGGTTGAACAGGACCCC
>NC_057813.1:252117827-252147747 GCF_018294505.1 Triticum aestivum
ACAGGACCCCCGTTTCGACTGTAGGTGGTCCGTTTCGTCCGTTTTGTGGTACGCCACACCCCTCCCAATCAACAGGACCCCCGTTTCGACCGTAGGAGGTCCGTTTCCTCCGTTTTGCGGTACGCCACACCCCTCCCAATCAGAAGGACCCCGTTCCGAACGTAGGAGGTCTGTTTCCTCCATTGTGCGGTATGCCAGGCCTCGTTTCCATCGCATGTTCCATCCAAGCCCTCCCGATGAACACGACCACACATTCCGTTCCGACCCAGCCGGTTGGCTCCCCATGAACACGACGACGCTGTTTCTCCATTCCGACCCAGCCATGTACGTATGCGCGAGTAGGCGTTCGAGACCCCGCCCGTATGTACACATACGTGGCCGTATTTTCTTTCTTGCACCCTGACCGTTGTACGTACGTGTACATGCTACGTGCGCGCCTCTACTACAACATGTGCGCGCCTCTACTATGACACGTGCGCGCCTCTACATCGACCAGTATGAAAGTACACGTTCGCGACCAGGATGACAATGCTACGTACGCTTCGACCAGGTGGGTCCCGACTATCAGGCACTTCCTTGCCTGCGAAGATGTAGCTGGTGGGTCCCAGCAGTCAGGGGGGGGGCGAATCATTTTGGTTTTCTTTTGCCCGGACGCACTTCCTTGCGTGCGAAGGTGTAGCTACTAGGTCCGAGCAGTTAGGGGGGCGATTCGTTTTTTTGCCCGGACGCACTTCCTTGCGTGCGAAGGTGTAGCTTGTGGGTCCCAGCAGTCGGGGGGCGAATCATTTTTTTTCCGGATGCACTTCCTTGCGTGCGAAGATGTAGCTGGTGGGTCCCAGCATTCAGGGGCGAATCTTTTTTTCCGGATGCACTTCCTTGCATGCGAAGATGTAGCTCTGATAACCCACAAGTATAGGGGATCGCAACAGTTTTCGAGGGTAGAGTATTCAACCCAAATTTATCTCGCTAGCCCTTTCTGAGACCGCAAAACATAAATGCAGAGCACCTTCAAAGATCAAGGGCTGACTAGACATTGTAATTCATGGTAAAAGAGATCCATTCATAGTCATACCCGATATAAATTAACAGTAATGAATGCAAATGACAGCTGTGCTCTCCAGCTAGTGCTTTTAATAAGAAGGTGATGACTCAACATAAAAGTAAATAGATAGGCCCTTCACAGAGGGAAGCAGGGATTTGTAGAGGTGCCAGAGCTCGATTTTGAAATAGAGGTAAATTATATTTTGAGCGGCCTACTTTCATTGTCAACATAACAACTAAGAGATGATGATATCTTCCATGCTAAACAAATTATAGGTGGTTCCCAAACAGAATGCTAAAGTTTATACTCCCCCTCCTCCACAAGCATCAATCCATGGCTTGCTCGAAACAATGAGTGCCTCCAACATTCAACGGGTCCCAGGGGGAGTTTTGTTTGCAATTATTTTGATTTAGTTTGCATAAAGCATGGGACTGGGCATCCCGGTGACCAGCCATTTTCTCGTGAATGAGGAGAGGAGTCCACTCCTCTTGAGAATAACCCGCCTAACACAGAAGATAAGGGCAGCCCTAGTTGATATATGAGCTATTCGAGCATGCAAAACAGAATGTTTATTTAAAGGTTTAGAGTTTGGCACATACAAATTTACTTGGAACGGTAGGTAGATACCGCATATAGGAAGGTATAGTGGACTCATATGGAATAACTTTGGGTTTTAAGGGATTGGATGCACAAGCAGTATTCCCGCTTAGTACAAGTGAAGGCTAGAAAAAGACTAGGAAGCGACCAACAAGAGAGCGACAACAGTCATGAACATGCATTAAAATTAATAAACATTGAATACAAGCATGAGTAGGATATAATCCACCATGAACATAAATATCGTGAAGGCTATGTTGATTTGTTTCAACTACATGCGTGAACATGTGCCAAGTCAAGTCACTTAAATCATTCAAAGGAGGATACCACCCCATCATACCACATCACAACCATTTAATAGCATGTTGGCACGCAAGGTAAACCATTATAACTCATAGCTAATCAAGCATGGCACGAGCAACTATGATCTCTAATTGTCATTGCAAACATGTTTATTCATAATAAGATGAATCAAGAACAATGAAGTCATCATATTTACAAAAACAAGAGAGGTCGAGTTCATACCAGCTTTTCCCATCTCAGTCAGTCCATCATGTATCATCATAATTGCCTTTCACTTGCATGACCGAACGGTGTGAATAATAATAAGAGTGCACGTGCATTGGACTAAGCTGGAATCTGCGAGCATTCAATAAACAGGAGAAGACAAGGCAATATGGGCTCTTGGTTAAATCAACAATTATGCATATAAGAGCCACTTCAACAATTTAATCATGGTCTTCTCCTACTGACCCCCAAAGAAAAGAAAAGACATAAAAACTATTTACACGGGAAAGCTCCCAAGAAGCAAAAGAAGAACGGGAAATATTTCTAGGTTTTCTTTTTAAATTACTATAACAAAGAAATAAACTACTACTAGATTTTTTTGTTTTTCTTAAGGTTTATTAAACACACAAGAAGAAAGCAGGAAAAAGAAAAATAAACTAGCATGGATATTACAGTGAAAGAGTATGAGCACCGACATCTAGCAATGAGAGTGTGTGAACATGAATGTAATGTCGGTGGGAAATACGTACTCCCCCAAGCTTAGGCTTTTGGCCTAAGTTGGTATATTGCCAGGGATAGCCTGGCGGATACCCGTAGGTGAAGCTGGGGACATACTGCGATGCAGCGGCTATCGCCTCCTGAGCTGCAGCGTGGCGTCGAGCCGCCTCCGCTCTTCTCTCGTACTCATCTGCCTCCTCTCTGGTAATAATATATCTTCCTTTTGTCTGAGAATCAAAGAAGGCAGGAGCAGGAAGAGTAATATGGACTACATGTCGTTTGTTAAAGATTAGTCGATACTGGAGAGGTGGTTCAGTCCTCTCAACAAACTGGTGGGAAACCATAGAATCAAAATCTAAATAAGTAGGGGGTAACTCCATATCACCCTCACGAATGTCTATCTCAAGAAAATTAGCTAAGCGGGTTGCATAAATTCCTCCAAAGAAATCTCCGTTATGTCTATTATGATGCAACCTACGAGCTACAATGGCTCCCATATGATAAGATTGGTCTCCTAACACAGCACTTCTGAGAATGCTAAGATCAGGGGCACACATATGACATGCTTCATCCTTAGCATTTATGCATCTACCTATTATGAGAGCAAAATAATGTAATAGCAGGAAAGTGAATGCTCCCTATAGTGGCTTGTGTTATATATCTAGATTCCCCCATAGTTATTCTAGCAATAAAGTCTCTATATTCAGATTTAGGGAGATCCCTAACACTACCCCAAGATGGAAGTTTGCAAGAAAAAGTGAAATCCTCTAAGTCCATGGTATAAGATTTGTCATAAAGGTCAAACATGACTGAAGGAGAATTACGCGAAGATGAAAACTCAAACCTCCTCACAAATGAACTTGTGAGATCATGATACTGGGGGCATTTGTCAGCTTCAAAGTCCTCAAGACCGGCATTGCGTATATATGCGTTGAATTCTTCTTTGATTCCCGCTTGATCCATAAAATTTTCCGAAGGCCATTCACAGGGCCTCACGGGAGTGTCTCTTGGTGGTTCCTTGTCAGCATCACGCATTGCAAGCCTGGGACCTTGCTTCCTTGAAGAACCACCTTGGAACATCTTCCTAAACATATTGTTTCCTTTGAAAAATTTCTGAAATTTTTAGTAACTTCAAATAAAAGTGAACTAACTTCAATATAATTGATAGAAACTACTCCCACAAGTGCCTAGAGCCTATATCAAGCATTAGAACTACTTGGAACCATATAAATTTGACATGCAAGCTCAAGAACATGGTCACCTATGCAGCATAAATTTGCAATGAATAAAGCAGTAGAACAAAAACTAATTGGACCAATGGAGGAATCACATACCAAGGAACAATCTCCCCAAGCAGTTTTGCGAGAGGTGCTTTGAGCAAGGAGATCGAAAATCACAGCAACAGGGGCTGGAACTCATGCTTAAGTTGGTTTTTCGTGTTTGTGTGAGGCAGAGGAAGAAGATGGGTGCAGGTATAAGTGGAGGAGGGACACCGTCGGCCCACGAGGCAGGGGGGCACGCCCAGGGGGGTAGGGCGCGCCCTCCACCCTCGTGGCCAGGTGGCAGCTCCCCCCGCGGTAATTTTTGCGCAGTAAATCCTCAAATATTCCCGAAAAAATCATATTAAATTGGCATGGCATTCTGAGGACTTTTATTTTCAGGATATTTTTATATTGCACGGATAAATCAGGAAACAGATAGAAAAAAAAAATACTATTTTACTTTTTTTTCTTCAGAAAATATAAAGAGGGTACAGAAGGTCGTGCTTCTAGTTTCATCCATCTCATGCTCATCAAAAAGAATCCACTAACAAGGTTGATCAAGTCTTGTTAACAAACTCATTCCGATTAACATGGAACTGGAGAAATTTCGAATAACACTATGTTACCTCAACGGGGATATGGACATCTCCAATAATAAGTATATCATATTTCTTCTTGACAGTAGGGAGAGGAAATTCAAAACCTCCAAATATAATCGATGGAATTTTTCCAATAGAATTGATACTATAAACTTGAGGTTGTTTCCTCAGAAAGTGTACCATATGCTCGTTACCATTAACATGAAAAGTGACATTGCCTTTGTTGCAATCAATAACAGCCCCTGCAGTATTAAGAAAAGGTCTTCCAAGAATAATAGACATACTATCATCCTCGGGAATATCAAGAATAACAAAGTCCGTTAAAATAGTAACGTTTATAACCACAACAGGCACATCCTCACAAATACCGACGGGTATAGCAGTTGATTTATCAGCCATTTGCAAAGATATTTTAGTAGGTGTCAACTTATTCAAGTCAACTCTACAATATAAAGAGAGAGGCATAACAGTAACACCGGCTCCAAGATCACATAAGGCAGTTTTAACATAATTTCTCTTAATGGAGCATGGTATAGTAGGTACTCCTGGATCTCCAAGTTTCTTTGGTATTCCACCCTTAAAAGTATAATTAGCAAGCATGGTGGAAATTTCAGCTTCCGGTATCTTTCTTTTATTAGTAATGATATCCTTCATCTACTTAGCATAAGGATTTGTTTTGAGCACATCAGTTAATCACATACGCAAAAAGATAGGTCTAATCATTTCAGCAAAGCGCTCAAAATCCTCATCATCCTTTTTCTTGGATGGTTTCGGAGGAAAAGGCATGGGTTTCTGAACCCATGGTTCCGTTTCTCTACCATGTTTCCTAGCAACGAAGTCTCTTTTATCATAACGTTGATTCTTTGATTGTGGGTTATCGAGATCAACAGCAGGTTCAACTTCTACATCATTATCATTACTAGGTTGAGCATCATCATGAACATCATCATTAACATTTTCACTAGGTTCATGTTCATTACCAGATTGTGTTTCAGCATTAGACCTAGAGATATCATTTGGATTCTCAGGTGGTTCAGTAATAGGTTCACTAGAAGTTTGCAAAGTCCTATCATTTTTCTTTTTCTTCCTTTTAGAGGAACTAGGTACATCAATATTATTTCTCTGAGAATCTTGCTCGATTCTCTTAGGGTGGCCTTCAGGATACAAAGGTTCCGAGTCATTCTACCAGTTCTAGTAGCCACTCTAACAGCATAATCATTTTTCTTACTATTCATTTCATCAAGCACTTCATTTTGAGCTTTAAGTACTTGTTCTACTTGAGTGGTCACCATAGAAGCATGTTTGCTAACAAGTTTAAGTTCACCTCTAATATTAGCCATATAATCACCCAAGCGTTTAATCATATAAGCATCATGTTTTAGTTGTCTACCAAAATAAGCATTAAAGTCATCTTGCTTAAACATAAAGTTATCAAACTCATCCAAGCACTGACTAGCAATTTTAGTAGGAGGGACTTCAGCTTTATCATATCTATAGAGAGAATTTACCTTTACTACCTGTGTCGGGATATCGGGATCAGGAGGTTCTTCAGTGAATAAAGAATTGAGATCATATACTTCTTCAACAAGCGCTAAATTAAGACCGTGTATTTCTTCAATAGGAGGTAAATTCTTAACATCTTCAGCTTTAATACCTTTTTCTTTCATAGATTTCTCTGCCTCATGCATATCTTCGGGACTGAGAAATGGAACACCTCTCTTCTTCGGTGTTGGTTTAGGAATACGCTCAGTAATCGGCTCTGGAGCTGCCTCAGGAGGTGCCCAATTATTTTCATTTGTCAACATATTATTCAATAGAATTTCAGCTTCATCCGGTGTTCTTTCCTTGAAAAGAGAACCAGCACAACTATCCAGGTAATCTCTGGAAGCATCAGTTAGTCCATTATAAAAGATATCAAGTATTTCAGGTTTCTTAAGAGGATGATCAGGAAAAGCATTAAGTAACTTGAGAAGCCTCCCCCAAGCTTGTGGGAGACTCTCTTCTTTAATTTGCACGAAGTTGTATATTTCCCTCAAAGCAGCTTGTTTCTTATGAGCAGGGAAATATTTAGCAGGGAAGTAATAAATCATGTCCCGGGGACTACGCACACAACCAGGA
Source organism: Triticum aestivum (assembly GCF_018294505.1). Classification (NCBI taxonomy): domain Eukaryota; kingdom Viridiplantae; phylum Streptophyta; class Magnoliopsida; order Poales; family Poaceae; genus Triticum; species Triticum aestivum. The sequence goes on from NC_057813.1 coordinate 252,124,451, forward strand.
TCAAGAGAATTAAACCATCTCTTAGCATCACCCTTTAATGAGAACGAAAATATTTTGAGTATATAAAAGTAGCGCGATCTCTCATCATTAGTAAACAGGGCGGCCATATCATTTAACTTAGTAAGATGTGCCACAATAGTTTCGGATTCATAGCCATAAAAAGGATCAGATTCAACCAAAGTAATTATATCTGGATCAACAGAAAATTCATAATAATCCTTATCGGGAACACAGATAGGTGAAGTAGCAAAAGCAGGGTCGGGTTTCATTCTATCTCTAAGAGATTCTTTACTCCATTTAACTAGCAGCCTCTTAAGTTCGTATCTATCTTTACAAGCAAAAATAGCTGCAGAAGATTCCGCATCAAAAAGATAACCCTCAGGAATAGCAGGCATATCTTCATCATCACTTCCATCAATATTATCAGTTTCAATAATTTCTCTCTCTCTAGACCTAGAAATTTGTTCATCAAGAAATTCACCAAGGGGCACAGTAGTATCAAGCATAGAAGTAGTTTCATCATAAGTATCATGCATAGCAGAAGTGGCATCGTCAATAACATGTGACATATCGGAACGAATAGCAGAAGCAGGTTTAGGTGTCGCTAGCTTACTCATAACAGAAGGTGAATCAAGTGCAGAGCTAGATGGCAGTTCCTTACCTCCCCTCGTAGTTGAGGGATAAATTGTTGTCTTAGCGTCTTTCAAGTTCTTCATAGTGTCCAGATGATATAAATCCCAAGTGACTCAAAGAATAGAGCTATGGTCCCCGGCAACGGCGCCAGAAAAAGGTCTTGATAACCCACAAGTATAGGGGATCGCAACAGTTTTCGAGGGTAGAGTATTCAACCCAAATTTATTGATTCGACAGAAGGGGAGCCAAACAATATTCTCAAGTATTAGCAGCTGAGTTGTCAATTCGACCACACCTGGAAACTTAGTGTCTGTAGCAAAGTGTTTAGTAGCAAAGTAATATGATAGTGGTGGTAACGGTAAAAAAAGTAAAGACAACAAAAGTAATGTTTTTGGTATTTTTGTAGTGATTGTAACAGTAGCAACGGAAAAGTAAATAAGCAAGAACCAGTATATGGAAAACTCTTAGGCACTGGATTAGTGATGGATAATTATGCCGGATGCGGTTTGTCATGTAACAGTGATAACATAGGGTGACACAGAACTAGCTCCAATTCATCAATGTGATGTAGGCATGTATTTCGAATATAGTCATACGTGCTTATGGAAAAGAACTTGCATGACATCTTTTGTCCTACCCTCCCGTGGCAGCGGGGTCCTATTGGAAACTAAGGGATATTAAGGCCTCCTTTTAATAGAGAACCGGAACAAAGCATTAGCACATAGTGAATACATGAACTCCTCAAACTATGGTCATCACCGGGAGTGGTCCCGATTATTGTCATTTCGGGGTTGCCGGATCATAACACATAGTAGGTGACTATAGACTTGCAAGATAGGATCAAGAACATACATATATTCATGAAAACATAATAGGTTCTGATCTGAAATCATGGCACTCGGGCCCTAGTGACAAGCATTAAGCATAGCAAAGTCATAGCAACATCAATCTCAGAACATAGTGGATACTAGGGATCAAACCCTAACAAAGCTAACTCGATTACATGATAAATCTCATCCAACCCATCACCATTGTAAGGGCATATTTATCCCCAATATGTTTTGGTGATTGATGACAATGCTTGTGCGGACTAATCGTGTGTGTTTAGTTCTTTCAGAGATTCATCCATTGGCACGAGACGATTTCCTCCCCTCGGTGTTGTAATTCAAGACGGTGTAGCTCCTTCGTTTCGTTGTTGGTGGGCTAGTTTCGTAGGAGTCACCGTACTATCAAGAGGGGATCCGCTTTGGTAAAGCTTGGGTGGAATCACACGTACACATCCTTATCACACCCGTCGTCTTTCCTTCCGCATCTCTGGAGCTGCCGTTTTCCCCTTGCTATGCTTTGCTCTGCCCTAGCGGTAGTACCGCGACCACAGCGGTAGTACCACCAAAGCTCCCCGACGGTAGTACCGTTCTCCGAGCGGTAGTACCGCTTGGGACTTTCGGCCGTAGTATCGCTGTGCATCTGGGCTACTTTCGCCTCGATTCTCGAACGAAGTTTTTCGTGTCGGGTTTTGCGGCACTAAGGGACGTAGTAGGAGCGGTAGTACCGCCCTGAGCGGTAGTACCACTCTTCCCTAGCGGCAGTACCACCCTAGGGTCAGGGCCCCGGGCAGCGCGGCAGTACCGCTGGGTCGAGCGGTAGTACCGCTCGGAGCGGTAGTACCGCTCTTCCCTAGCGGTAGTACCTCTCTGTGCGGGGCTGGTGAGTGGGATAACGGTTGGTTTGCTCCTCCCACTATAAAAGGGGCTCTTCTTCCCAAAGTTGACCTACCTCTTTCCCCCAAAGCTCCATTATTGCTCCAATCTCCATTTTCGCCCGATCTCTCTCCCTAGCCAATCAAACTTGTTGATTTGCTCGGGATTGGTTGCGAAGGCCCAGATCTACACTTCCACCAAGAGAAATTTGATTCCCCCCACTTATCCCTAGCGGATCTTGTTACTCTTGGGTGTTGAGCACCCTAGATGGTTGAGGTCACCTCAAAGCCATACTCCATTGTGGTGAAGCTTCGTGGTGTTGTTGGGAGCCTCCAAGTGTTGTGGAGATAGACCCAATCTTGTTTGTAAATGTCCGGTTGCCGCCTTCAAGGGCTCCAATAGTGGAATCACGGCATCTCGCACTGTGTGAGGGCGTGAGGAGATTACGGTGGCCCTAGTGGCTTCTTGGGGAGCATTGTGCTTCCACACCGCTCTAACGGAGACGTACTTCCCCTTAAAAGGAAGGAACTTCGGTAACACATCCTCGTCTCCACCGGCTCCACTCTTGGTTATCTTGTCCCTTTACTTTTGCAAGCTTACTTGTGTTATATCCATTGCTTGCTTGTGTGCTTATTGTCTTTGCATCATTTAGGTTGTCCACGTAGTTGCACATCTAGACAACCTATTTCATTGCAAGTTTTAATTTGTTAAAGAAAAGTCTAAAAATTGTTAGTTGCCTATTCACCCCCCTCTAGTCAACCATATCAATCCTTTCAATTGGTATCAGAGCCAGGTTTCTTTATTAAGGACTTTGCCGTCCGAAGAGTATGGTTGACACCCACGACGGTGCGGAGGAGCACTCCGGTGTGAATCCCATCTCGTCCATGGCCGAAGGGGGAGCCTCGGTCTCTCGTGAGGAATTCAATGTGGCTTTAGACACATTGAAAACCTCCATGACGGCCGAGGTTAAAAGCATGTTTTCTGATTTCTTAGACGAACTTAAACTATATACCTCGCCGATGAAAGTGGGTGATCCCACTAACAAGGTGACGGATGCTACCTCCGACAAAGGGGAAGCTAACAGTGAAAAGAGTCCGTCTACTAGTGGTAGAAATGGCACCGACATTTTTGCCAATGTGGAACCCCCAGTGTATAGAGGACCGATCCCCTCTACTCATTTGAATCATGCCGGTCCTCCTCCTAAATATGTGAAAAATGAAGATTTTGATGCTTGGCTCTATCGCTTCAAGCGTCACTTAAAACATGTGAACACTAACCTATGGAGAATTATTGAAGAAGGTTTCTATCCTCATGATCCAAGCAACTTCACCCCTCGAGAAGAAGTGGACAATCAATTCAATGAAAGTGCTATCTTCATCATCCAAGATGCAATCCTTCCCGAAGATCTCCCTCATCTTCGACCTCATGCCATGGCTAAAGAAGCATGGAAATGTGTCGAGCGTCTCTATCGAGGAAGTGCTAGCATTCAACTCTCCAACTATGAAGTGGTGCAAGATGAAGCCGATGAGTTTTCAATGAAAGAGGATGAAGAACCTCGTGAGCTCTTTCGAAGAGTGACCAAACTCACGGTCGCACTCCGAGATCATGGGAGCAAGGACACGGATGACAACTAGATCAAGCGCAAGTTCCTCAATGCCATGATGCCCTACAACAAGGCCATGTCCTCCGTCATTCGCCAAAGACCGGACTTCCACTCCATGACCTCTGGTGAAGTGTTGGATGAGTTTGTTGCAATGAGCATCTTGGACAAGACCGCCGACAATGCGGTGCTCCGTTCCCAAAGGGAAAAGAAGCCCGATCTTGCCTTGAAGGCCAAGGTTAGTGTGGAAGAAGAAGAAGAAGAGGAAGATGAGGAGAGCAACCCCGAGGACACGAAGTATGATTATCATGAGCACATGGCTCTTGCCTCAAGACAGTTTTGGAGTAAGAAGAATACAAGACCCAACTTCAACAAGAACAACTCAAGTGACCTCAAGGGGAAGCAACAAGTTAGAACCTGTTTCAACTATGGCAATGTTAGCCATTTCGTTGCGGATTGTCCCTACGAGAAGCCGGAAGACAATGGTGGCAAGTTCATCCGAAAAGACAAAGCCAAGTCCTTCCCAAACAAGAACAACTTCACCAAGAAGACTCCGTCTCGCGGGTTGGTGGTTCAATAAGAATACCGTGAGGATGATGATGATGATGAAGATGGTGAAACAATGGCCATGGCATCCGTTGCCATTGTCACAACTCCCCGGGTGTCTCTCTTCGATGCACCTAACGAGAACATCACCGCCAAGTGCCTCATGGCTAAGGCCACCAACAAGGTAACCTCCAACATCAAAACCACCATTATTCCTAACCCTCCTTCAACGGATGATTTTGATAATCGCAAGGGGTGTAATGAGGAGATCAATGAATTTGAGTCCTTCATGAGTAAGCTCAAGGGCAAATCCAAGAAGCACTTTGTTGCTCTCTTGGAATAACTTGGTGAAGCCAATGACATGATCGAGGCTCACGAAGAAACCATCTCTAAGATGGAAAGTCATAGTCGTGACTATGCCGATGAGATATCGGATCTCTCTAATGCTCTTGAGGAAGAGCGTGAGCATCGTTTGGCTCTTGAGGAGTCACACAATGATGGTCATGCTAAACTAAAGAAAGATCTTGATCATGCTCTTGTTGTGTCTCGTGTTCTAGCTTCCGAGAAGGCTAAACTTGGGGTTGATCATGTTAGACTCACGGAGGAGTTTGATGTACTTGACAAGGCCCACAAGGTCTTGAAAGGTGCTCATGCTACCCTCAAGGAGTCTCATGCTCAACTCCAAGTTAAGCTAACCAAGGAAAAGGCCACATTTCCTCACATGGTCTTAATTGATAATGCAAATGCTACTAACCCTTGTTGTGAGCATGTGCATCTTGTGGAGGAGAATGCCAAGTTGAAGGAACAACTCGAGAAAGGTCTTGTGTCATGCATACAAGGCGAGAAGAACCTAAATGACCTTTTGAGCAATCAAAAGGAAGTTGTGGGCAAGGAGGGAGTTGGGTTCTCACCCAAATCCAAGAACAATAAGAAGAACAAGGAGAAGAAGAGCAAGACCGATCGACCTCCTCCGCTCACGCAAACCTTTGTGAGGTAGGGAGAAGGTGCTCCTAAGGAGAAGAAGAACAATGGGAAGAGTGGTGATGCCAAAGAGCGCAAAGCCATCTCTCCCAACAAAGCCGTCGACTTTAACCCATCTTATGTGTTGTGCCGTGCCAGTGATGGGCATGTTTATGCTAAATTTGTTGGTTCTCCTTATGAGTACATTGAATGGTCTATTTGGGTTCCTAAGACCCTTGTTACTAACATCAAAGGACACATTACTCAATGGGTACCTAAAACCAAGCATTGATATCTTGTAGGTGTTTGCTTCCGGTGGGGGATCATGGTTGCTCGATAGTGGAGCAACAAATCATATGACCGGGAGCAAGGACTTGGTGGTGGACGTGCACAAGATCCCATCTATGCCCACCAATGTCGAATGGGGTGATGCCTCACATTCTATGGTATTGGGTCTTGGCAAGGTTGTCATTTCTCATGATCTAACGATCGAGAAAGTCATGCTTGTTGAGTCCCTTGCGTTCAATTTACTTTCCGTTCGTCAACTCGCACTATGGGCTTTGCCACCTTCTTTGATATTGATACTGTGGCCAGCTTGTGGAGCAAGACTCTTAAAGTAGCCTTTGTTGGACATGTCAAGAACGGTCTCTATGTGATTAACTTTTCGGAGCAACCCACTAAGACCGCGACATGCCTAATGGCTAAAGTTGATGTGGGATGGCTTTGGCATCGCCGTTTAGCCCACGTCAATATGAGAACTTTGCAAAGTCTTCTCAAGGGGGACCATGTTCATGGACTAACAAATGTTAGTTTTGCCAAAGATCGTGTTTGCAGTGCTTGCATCGAAGGAAAGCTTCATGAGACGGCTCACCCTCCCATGACAATCATCTACTCGAAGAGACCCTTGGAGCTCCTGCACATGGACCTCTTCGGGCCTCCATCCTTTGGCAGTCTTGGGGGTAGAAAGTATTGCTTGGTGATTGTGGATGATTATTCAAGATACACTTGGGTATGCTTCTTCAAGAGGAAGAGTGAGACTCAACAAACCGTCATCGACTTTGCAAATGAAGCTCAACGTCAACATAATGCAAAGATTCTGACAATAAGAAGTGACAACGGCACCGAGTTCAAGAACTACACCTTGGATGAGTTTCTTAGTGATGAAGGGATCAAGCATCAATATTTTGCACCATATACCCCTCAACAAAATGGTGTTGCGGAGAGGAAGAACCGGACGTTGATGGATGCGGCAAGGACCATGATGGCGGAGTTCAAGTCTCCATACAACTTTTGGGCCGAAGCCATCAACACAGCTTGTCATGCATCCAATCGGCTCTATCTCTGCAAAGGCTTGAACAAGACTCCGTATGAGATACTCACCGGGAACAAGCCCAATCTCAAGTACTTCCGGGTGTTTGGGTGTAAGTGTTTCATTCTCAAGAAAGGTGTTCGTTTGTGTAAATTCGAGGCTAGAGCTCATGAGGGCATATTTGTTGGTTATGCTACAAACTCTCATGCTTACCGTGTTCTCAACAAGTCCAACGGACTCATTGAGGAGACGTGTAACATAGAGTTTGATGAAAATAACGGATCCCAAGTGGAGCAAAGTGGTACTTGTGATGTAGGTGATGAAATTCCTCCCCAAGCCATAAGAAGAATGGGTATTGGTCATATCCTACCCATTGAGGAACCCCTTGTGGCCGAAGGAGAAGGACAATGCTCCACCTCGGTGGAGCCTTCACCTACTCAAGACCCACACACTTCCGAAGAACAAAGTGAAGGCCCTCAACCTAGGGAACAAGACCAAGGGCAAGATCAATCACAAGATGGTGGTGAATCTCCACATGATGCCCAAGGTCAAGTTCTTCCCCTCAAGCAAGTTCAAGATCATGAGCAAGCTCAAGATCAAGAACAAGCTCATGGCGACGCTCAAGATGATCAAGTGAACCCTCCTCCTTCGACATCCGAGGAGGAATTGGAGCGTCGTGCCGCGAAGATTGCTTCCAAACTCACCACCAAAGGTCATCTCATGGAGAATGTGGTTGGAAGCCTAAGAAAGGGGGTAAGCAGTCGTAGACAATTAGCAAACTATTGTGAACATCACGCGTTTGTCTCTTGTGTTGAACCCCATAAGGTCTATGAGGCGCTCGAAGACTCGGATTGGCTTAATGCCATGCATGAAGAACTCAACAACTTTGAGTACAACAAGGTGTGGAGATTGGTGCCAAGGCCTTTCGAGAACCATAACATCATTGGAACCAAGTGGATCTTCAAGAACAAGCAAGATGCTCATGGGAACATCATTCGCAACAAGGCAATATTGGTAGCACAAGGCTACTCCCAAGTTGAGGGTATCGACTACGGTGAAACCTTTGCTCCCGTTGCTCGCCTTGAATCCATTCGTTTGTTGATTGCTTATGCTTCCCATCACAACTTTAAGTTGCAACAAATGGATGTTAAAAGTGCTTTTCTTAATGGTCCTATTAATGAGTTGGTCTATGTCAAGCAACCCCCCGGGTTCGAGGATCCCTTCTTCCCAGATCATGTGTATCAACTCGATAAGGCGCTCTATGGCCTTAAGCAAGCCCCACGTGCGTGGTATGACCACCTTACCGAGTTGTTACAAGATCGTGGATTTGAAGTGGGGCTAATCGATCCCACTCTTTTTACTAAGAAGGTCAAAGGGGAGTTGTTTGTATGCCAACTATATGTTGATGACATTATCTTTGGTTCCCCTAACAAAGCTTTCAATGAAGAATTTGCCGCTCTCATGACCTCTAAGTTCAAGATGTCTTCGATGGGAGAGTTGAAGTTCTTCTTTGGTTTTGATATGAAACAAAGAAGAGAAGGTACCTTCATCAACCAAGACAAATACACTCAAGACATGCTCAAGAGATTCAAGTTAAGTGATGTCAAGCCGGCCTCTACTCCAATGCCCACCAAGTGCCAACTTGACATTGATCCCAATGGTAAAGTGGTGGATCAAAAGGTATATCGCTCCATGATTGGCTCCTTGCTTTACCTTTGTGCATCTAGACCGGATATCATGTTGAGAGTGGGGATGTGTGCACGGTTTCAAGCTGCACAAAAGGAAAGTCACTATGTGGCGGTCAAGCGAATCTTTTGATATTTGGCTCATACCCCAAACTTTGGCTTATGGTACCCAAGAGGGGCAAACTTCAAGCTTGAAGGATTTACAGATTCCGATTGGGCGGGAGACAAAGTGGATAGGAAGTCCACTTCCGGAGGGTGCCAGTTTCTTGGGTGCTCTTTGGTGAGTTGGTCTTCCAAAAAGCAAAGTTGTGTATCTCTCTTGCCCACCGAAACTGAATATGTGGCGGCCGGTAGTTGTTGTGCACAACTCCTATGGATGAGGCAAACTTTAAAGGAATACAGTGTCATTTGTGACAAAGTGCCTCTTTGGTGTGACAACGAAAGTGCCATCAAGATTTCTCTCAACCCGGTGCAACACTTCAAGACGAAGCACATTGAGATTCGGTATCATTTCATCTGGGATCACATTAGGTGAGGAGAGATCGAGCTCAAGTATGTCAACACTCATGATAACCTTGCAGATATTTTCACGAAGCCCTTGGATGAAGCAACATTTCACGAGTTAAGGCATGAGCTAAATATCATTGATTCGAGCAATGTGACTTGAACCCTTGCACACCCCACCCCACTCAACTTGGTATCTAGCTTAGATGTAGGCATGGACATAGGGGGAGTGTTGTTCTCTCAATGAACTTTCCCTCCCCCCATTATGCATAAAACGATCAACTCTTTCACAATAGCCATTTCTGATGGTACTTGTGCTTCAAAGACGAGTTTTGGTCATGGGCCCAAGGATAATTCTTCGCGGTGCCATACCAATTGACTCAAACATAGGTGGCTCCGGTCACCGCCCTCTCCTGACAGAGGCTAGAGCTTGCCCTGTTTCGTGTGGTTGTTTGTGTTTGAGTTGTTTCTGTTCTGTTGTGTGTGTGTGTGTGTTGCCGCGTCGGTCCTCTCGTTATTTTGGCCTTGCTTTCCGTTTCTTTTTGAGCGTTAGCCGTTGGTCTAGAAGCCGTGTGTTTGCTGAAGCGGTACTACCGCTGGTGGCGAGCGGTACTACCGCTCTTAGCGGTACTACCGCCCTCCAGCGCGGTACTACCGCTCCTAGCGGTACTACCGCCCTCCAGCGCGGTACTACCGCTGTGAGGCCCGGGCTGGGGGTTATATCGGGGGCAGGGGGAGTTTCTTCTCCCTCATACCCATTCGCTCGCCCCCTTCGCCCAGTTCGTCTCTCTCTTCAGCAACCGGCGCCCCGGGAGGGCTCCGGCGGATCTCCCTCTCCGGGGCGCTCCTCTCTGTTTCCTTCGGTGGAATCGATCCCCACCTTGTACTCTTGCCATGGATGCCGGTATTGCCCCCGTTCCCTGTTTCCTTTTGTCTAGATTTCCAATCTAGCTTTCTAGGGGCAATAGCAGTTGCATCTCTAGATTTTTGTCCAGATCTAGGCTTGAGTAGGATGGAGAATGCTTCTAGACTGTTTGGGTTAGTGTTTGGTTGGAGTATTTTTGAGTTTGGTAGGACGGTAGTACCGGATCTGACCATGGTAGTAGGAAACTGCTGTTTCCCCGCCTCGAGCGGTACTACCGCTCTCCCAGAGCGGTACTACCACTAAGAGCGGTACTACCGCTCTCTCCAGAGCAGTACTACCGCTTGGAGTGGTACTACCGCTCAAGGGTCACAGTACTACCGCCTTCTACCAGGTTCCATTATACTCCTACCTATCAGTGATCCTCTTTGTTTGTGTTTGTGGCTTACACTTGTTCTTTCTGGTTGTTTGCATGTTTGTGTGTGTGGTTCTAGGTGATGAGGTTCCTGAGCTTCAGGCTCGTCGTGTCAACCCCGGTCGTGCCTCGTCCAAGTGCTACCGCACCACTGAGCCCACTGAGCCTACCGGAGGATCTTCTAGTGCTCCACCTCCTCCTCAACTGCAGAAGAAGCCTAGGGTCAAGCCAAAGTCAAGCAAAACCGTGCCAGAAATGCCACCCAAGGAGTTCTGGGCAAGGCGCCGCCGCAACCCGTATGAGGTCGACCAAGATCCCACTTTGGTCAACCGTCCGTTCTGGAACAGGTTCCAGTTTGCCATCTACTTTGATGTTCTCAAAGCCAAGAAAAATCTCTATGTCAATGTGCACTCCATAGACACCGAGCATATGGAGAACGATCCTGACTACTTTGGTGAAGCTCTTCAGATGTGCACTCAGCTGAACATTCTCGGGATCATGCAATTCAACAAGGACTATGATGCTGATATTGTGGCCCAATTCTATGCCATGGTTCACCTTGGGACCGATGAGGACAGGACTCTGACTTGGATGACAAATGGCAAGTTGCTGTCAGTCAAGTGGAAAGCGTTCATGCAGTTGATCGGGGTGGAAGATCTAGGTCTTGAGTCTTCTGTCGGCTTTCGCCCCCACCGTCGCGCCAATGCCACTCACAAGCAAGCTCTGTGGCCCTACTACACTCTGAGGATCAACCCTGAGACGAAGAAGGAGACCTATGAGCTGCCTGCCTATTTGGATATTCTTCACCGTATCTTTAGAGAGACTCTTTTCCCTCGCATCGGGAATCTGGACCAGGTTCACTCTTATCTTGTGGACATGCTTCTCTTCTGTCAGCTGGAGAAGGTGCAGAGCACCGGAGAGTCCTTGGATATCTCTCATGTTATGTGGTCTGAGCTGGTTTCTACTATCTCTGAGCGCAAGTGCCCGATTTATGGTCCGTTCATTATGCTGCTCATTGAGAAGGCCTGGGATCGTGTCTATCCCAAGGTGGTGCTGGAGATTGGAGAGTTGGTTTCTCATGATGTCAAGCGTCTGAGGAACAAGGATAACTGGGGCACTCAGGCCCCTAGGACTGGAGTTCCTTCATCTGCTGCTGCCATGGAGACTGAGGAGGAGATTGGGGCTGAGGCTGAGGATGAAGATGATGACTACGTGCCTTCTGAGGTAGAGCCCTCTTGGGCCAAGAAGCTCAAGATCAAGGTGAAGAAGCTGTTTTGCATGGAGTCTCACGGTCAGTACATGACTCATGTGGCTGAGAAGAAGGCCCGAGGTCGCCACAAGGAGCTCATGCGTCAGATGGGTGCTATTGTGATTAGTGGTTCTGAGGATCAGCTTACCGAGGAGGAGGAGTGGATTCAGCAGCACTGCCCTTGGACTAATTCTGATGCTGAGCACTTCCCGGCTGACGATGGTAACGCAGATGATCCCTCTGAGATCTGATGGGTGTCCCTCGTTTGCCTTCACCTGGAGCCGTAGCAACACTCCCTCTCCTTTTTGGTGTTTCGATGCCAAAGGGGGAGAGAGTTTAGGGATTTGTGCTTTGTGTCTTCCATCTTTTGTGTTTGTGCTTTCGCTTGTTGCTTTATTTGGTTTGTGTCAGTGAGACCTAAGTTCTGGTTCTGTCAGTAAGACCTAAGCTTGAGTCATATGGTGTGAGACATATGCTACCTTACCTTTCCGTATCATTATCTATGTCTATCTAGCTTATGAGTTCCATGCTTATCCTGTTATATATATGTTGCTCTCATATCTTGCTTAGGTAGTTGGTCTCTAAAATGTAGGTGGAGCATTGATCCTGGCATCTGTGCTGTGCAGTCCAAAGCACTTTTCTAGGTAGCACACATCCAGGGGGAGCACTTCTACATTTTAGGACGGTTGTGCTTTTGCGCTTATCCTATATCTATCATTTTGTGCAAATCCCGTATTGTCATCAATCCACCAAAAAGGGGGAGATTGTAAGGGCATATTTATCCCCAATATGTTTTGGTGATTGATGACAATGCTTGTGCAGACTAATCGTGTGCGTTTAGTTCTTTCAGAGATTCATCCATTGGCACAAGATGATTTCCTCCCCTCGGTGTTGTAATTCAAGACGGTGTAGCTCCTTCGTTTCGTTGTTGGTGGACTAGTTTCGTAGGAGTCACCGTACTATCAAGAGGGGATCCGCTTTGGTAAAGCTTGGGTGGAATCACACGTACACATCCTTATCACACCCGTCGTCTTTCCTTCCGCATCTCTGGAGCTGCCGTTTTCCCCTTGCTATGCTTTGCTCTGCCCTAGCGGTAGTACCGCGACCACAGCGGTAGTACCGCTGAAGCTCCCCAGCGGTAGTACCGCTCTCCGAGCGGTAGTACCGCTTGGGACTTTCGGCCGTAGTACCGCTGTGCGTCTGGGCTACTTCTGCCTCGATTCTCGAATGAAGTTTTTCGTGTCGGGTTTTGTGGCACTAAGGGAGGTAGTAGGAGTGGTAGTACCGCCCTGAGCGGTAGTACCGCTCTTCCCTAGCGGTAGTACTGCCCTGGGGTTAGGGCCCCGGGTAGCGCGGCAGTACCGCTGGGTCGAGCGGTAGTACCGCCCGGAGCGGTAGTACCGCTCTTCCCTAGCGGTAGTACCGCTCTATGCGGGGCTGGTGAGTGGGATAACGGTTGGTTTGCCCTCCCACTATAAAAGGGGGTCTTCTTCCCCAAAGTTGACCTACCTCTTTCCCCCAAAGCTCCATTGTTGCTCCAAGCTCCATTTTCGCCCGATCTCTCTCCCTAGCCAATCAAACTTGTTGATTTGCTCGGGATTGGTTGAGAAGGCCCAGATCTACACTTCAACCAAGAGAAATTTGATTCCCCCCACTTATCCCTAGCGGATCTTGTTACTCTTGGGTGTTGAGCACCCTAGACGGTTGAGGTCACCTCGAAGCCATACTCCATTGTGGTGAAGCTTCGTGGTGTTGTTGGGAGCCTCCAAGTGTTGTGGAGATAGCCCCAATCTTGTTTGTAAAGGTCCGTCGCCGCCTTCAAGGGCTCCAATAGTGGAATCACGACATCTCGCATTGTGTGAGGGCGTGAGGAGATTACGGTGGCCCTAGTGGCTTCTTGGGGAGCATTGTGCCTCCACACCGCTCTAACGGAGACGTACTTCCCCTTAAAAGGAAGGAATTTCGGTAACACATCCTCGTCTCCACCGGCTCCACTCTTGGTTATCTTGTCCCTTTACTCTTGCAAGCTTACTTGTGTTATATCCATTGCTTGCTTGTGTGCTTATTGTCTTTGCATCATTTAGGTTGTCCATGTAGTTGCACATCTAGACAACCTATTTCATTGCAAGTTTTAATTTGTTAAAGAAAAGTCTAAAAATTGTTAGTTGCCTATTCACACCCCCTCTAGTCAACCTTATCGATCCTTTCAACCGTCCAGCAAGCCTACGATGGAATTACCCACGCACAGCGGTGAGCATCATGAAATTGGTGATGGGGGATGGTTGATAATGACGACGGCGACGAATCCCCCTCTCCGGAGCCCCGAACGGACTCCAGATCAGCCCTCCTGAGAGAGATTAGGGCTTGGCGGCGGCTCCTTATCGTAAAACATGATGATTTCTTCTCTCTGATTTTTTCTCCCTGAAAGCCAATAAATAGAGTTGGAGTTGGCGTCGAAGGGTCTCCAGGGGGCCCACGAGGTAGGGAGGCGCGTCCAGGGGGAGGGGGCGCGCCCCCCACCCTCGTGGACAGGGTGTGGGCCCCCTAGTCTTCATCTTTGGATATTCTACTGAAAACAGCGTCAGTCTGGGTTAGTTCCATTCAAATCATACAAGTTAGAGTCCAAACAAGGGCAAAAGTGTTTGGAAAAGTAGATACAACGGAGACGTATCAAGCTCGTGGGTCCCAGCAGTCAGGGGGCGAATCATTTTTTTCGCGAAATACGCTGGCCCTTCCGGTGGGTCCCTGCTGTTAGGTGGAGGAATAATTATTTTGCGCGTAATAAGGAGGCACTTCCTTGTGGCTGTTGTGGACCCAACTGCCAGCCTCTCCACGTACAGTCCACATCCGATGGAAGTCGTTCCTTGACTACATTGACAATGCCGCGCCGAGAGCACCACGGCGGTGGACGACGGCGAGGCCTAGGAAGGGGATGACGCAGAGCCGGGGAAGACGCGACAGTGGATGCACACGCCAAGAGGAGTACGAGGGTTCACTGGTTCGGCCGCAGAATAACAGGGGGTGTGGGTGAGTGGAGGGATGGCCTGGCCAGCGGTGGGAGTAGTAGGGGGCGGTGAGGCCTCCGCGGCAGCACAGCCGGCCACGGGAGGCAGGAGCAGGCGGCACGACCAGCGCTGGTTTGGCGGCTGGAGCAAGAAGACCAGAGGTTGAAGAAGCACGACGGCCGTTGGATGGACATCGTACGGTCGCTGCAGCTAGAATCATTTATATTGACTAAGTTGACAAAGCCCTTGGTACATCAACTTAGTAGGACCACAGGTCAGCTTCCGAAATGGTGCGCCCCAGATGTCAGGGGGAGGAATCATTTTTTGGGCGGGTGAAGCTAGAATATCCGAGATTGAAGAAGAAGCACGGCATCCGTTGGATGGACATCCAACGGCCACTGCTGCTAGAACCGTGTGTTGACTATAAGTTGACAAAGCCTTGCATACGCGTTAACTCTGTTTTTTTAGGGGATGCGTCAACTTAGTATGGCCAGAAGTGTGTGGTAGAGAACTTATAGCCCATTTCAGATTTGTAAGAATGTGTAGCCCATTTTTGAATTCTAATGGAATTTACTACACCCATTTACAGTTTGTTAAAAGTACATCCCATTTCAACCAACCGTTCAAAACAGAATTCAATAAAATTTCCCACATTTTGATGGGATCCGAATATTTTTATCCCGAAATTTCTAGTCAGATTAAATACAATTTCAATATAAATTTATATTACTTAAAAGTCCAACAAAACATTGTGCTTGCAACAATTAATGAAATTAAAATTTTCAATATCCAAAAATAATATTTTCTAAAGTAATCATTGTTTGGTGCATATTTTTATAGTTACTACCCAGTTTTTATAATTACATCCCATTTATTATTTCTTAAAGCCCATTTTCTTGTTAAGCCTAATGCATCCCTCCTAGGAAAGATTTGCAGCCCAGCGGGGCGGAGAATAACAACTTGACCTTGCCTGGGTATTCCTAAAAAATAAGGAGGCACTTGCGTATGTGAGGCTATGGACCTGGTGGGTCCCCATTGTCATTCTCTCCAAGTAAAGTCATCTCCTCGCCCGCGCGCGCTTTCCGCCCGAAACAGTCAGCGCCGCCCGCCCCGCTTCCCGATGCAGGCAATTGCTCCGCCTCAAATGACACAAGTGCCGTCCATCCGTCCATCTCCCACACACATTAATGATACGCGGTTGCCGAGGCGGCTACTCCGGCGCCACACGTCCGTCCCTCCGCCCTCCCACCATTGCTATATAAACTGCTGCGCCGGCCATAGCCGCAGTCATCCGCATCTGTTCCCTTGCTCCTTTCCACACCACTACTGCCCACCATGGCTTCCTCGCGCTCCAGTGCTCTTCGAAAAGGGCGGACGATGCACCACAAGGAGATGGCAGCCATTGCTGCCGACCAGCTGGCCGGCAGGCAGCCGGAGGACGACGACATCCCAATGGAGAACATGGTAGTCGATGATCCGGTGCCAACCCCCTCCTCCGCGCCATCCTCGCCGGTGCATTGCACCATGACCATCGGCGAGGCCCATGCCCAATATATGGACAAGGTGAGGCAGATGCGTGAGGAGCAGTTCCGGGAGCCGCAGGCTGACGCCGCCTACGACCACCATCTCCTCCAGGAGCACCTGCAGGCGGAGGAGCAGATCACCGTGGAGCGGGCGGAGCAGGAGATGTTGCTCGACTCGTACCGCTCCGGCCACAAGGGCCGCCTCGAGCGCTGGCGGTACCGCATGCGGGTGGCGGAGGCTGCGACCGCCTACAAAGAGGCTAGCAAAGAGGGCGATGAAGCGGGCGAGGCGCTGTTTGGCGAGACCGAGGACGAGGCAGAGGACAATGCCGGCTCCGACGATTCCTCGCTCCGCTGGCGTCGATGAGGCCCTGCTCCACCGAGGCCCCGTGGCGCCAACAACGAGGCAAAGGACACCGCCGGCTCCGCCGAGGCCCCGCGGCACCAACAATGAGGCAGAAGACACCGCCGACTCCGCCCCGCCAACAATGAAGCAAAGGACATCGCCGGCTCAGCCGAGGCCCCACCCTGCCGGCAACATGGCGGACGATTTCCACCGTTCCACTGAGGCGCCGCCTGCCGGTAACGAGACAGAGGACATCGCCGGCTCCACCGAGGCCCCACCCCGCTGCCAACGAGGCCCCGCCACATAGAAAACGAGGAAGAGTAGAACACGGTAGGTCGCCGCCGCTCGGGTCCAAGTAAGGCCACTGCTGCTACCCTCCGGTTGAAGCCAAGCTAGGCGCGTTGACCATTGACGGACGGTTAGCTTCTTGGCGGCGATGTGGAGTCGGAGAGCTGCGCCGGAGAAGAACGCTACTTCTACTTAACTGCTGGAGCAGTTGGCTGATTGACACGTGGGCCCAACAGACCACATGTCAGTTATGCAACTGCACCTGCATTTAAGTCACTGAAGCTTCTGTTCGGCTCAGCGGGACACAGGTGGGTAGCTTCGGTTAATTAATTATACCTCCAACGCACCCCTTTTTAGTTGAAGAATGTATGAAATGTAATGAAATCTGGCATGTTTATATGAAATCCGACCATGTATGAATGAATTTATTTCGATTAGTTCGAATTCCTGTATCACTGGAATTGGATGAACATGCAAAACAATACGTACTACTCCCTCCTTTCCGGTTTCTAGGGCTCAAATCTGAAATCTCATCAACCAAGGCATTTTGTGAGTGGAGGAATGTATCCCGTACTTTACAAAACTACTCAAATTAAACTCATGCATTAATTTTGATTAATTGCAGTGCATGCATGCCTGGCCACTAGATGAGTAGGAATATTACATGCATTGGTTTGTTCCTTTTTAATTCTTGCATGCAAAGATTTAACGCGCCTCGAAAACAAAAAATAACATGGAGATGAGCCCTTTAAATTGGAAAAACAAAAAAGTTGAAATAAGCCCTATAAACCGGAAAGGAGGGAGTAGCATTATTCCCAGGGTGATCACCTCGTTTGCAGCAGTTTCACATGTACTCCCTCCGGTCCTTTCTAGTCTGCATAAGTATCTCTACTTTGACCAATCTTATACAAAAAAGTATGCACTTTCACAATGTGCGAACTAAAAAGGAACAGAAGGAGTACAAAGAGTTTGAGCAGCTTATTAGCGTTTCTGTACATTGCAATCAAACACACATGCCTGGCAATTCATAGAGAACATTCAAAACAATCGATGATTATGCATCTCAGCGACTCACATGTCAGAGGCAATATTTACTTCACAACTAAAGAGTAAAGAAAAAATTGATCGACGCTGCTCACAGCAAAGGGCGTCACATTCGAAAATATCAAACACATGTCTTGCTAAAATCAATGAGAAAAATTTGACAAGGTTGTCCCATTCCAAAATATCAAATGCCTACGATTGTGGAATGGGCAGGGTTTGCCATCAGTTCAGACATTGACATGGCACCTCATGCTAAATAAACCAGCCGTTCTTTTTGTGCAGTTCCACCAAAATCAACCAAATTCGCGCGTAGCTTGTATGATTTCGCCCTTATATGTTGCAACTCCTTGAAATTATCGGCACCTCCTTTCTTGTGGTGGAAATGAATGATTCGATGTATTCATGAACATTTTGTGCAGTTCCCATTGAAATCAAGCTGAGCACCCCTATTTGCACAAATACAAAAAAGTGATTAGTATAAAGCAAATTGTACTATGAATTGATAGTTTCAACAGGCACATACATGGTCCATGTAGAGCACACTTTTAGAAAAATGGAACTCACCAGAAAGAATCCTAGAACAACATTGTACTCGCGCATCACAGCAAAAATGGAGATTTGTCAGTCCTTTTGAGTTGAAGTTAGTTTGGTCTTGTGGGGAGTAATGTAACCATCCTTCAACTGCTCCTTCTGATGAGAAGATAGACATGGCTTCTTCATCCTGGCATAATCGGAACTAGTCACTTCACGTACTCCATATTCTTCTTCAGAGGAAGATGATCCTGTTGTGCAAAGTCAAGAGGACTACTAAATGCTAGCATCCCTGTTTGCTCGAAAAAAGGAAAGGAAATATTTAAAACATCACAGATGAAGCGCTTATCAAGCACAATACCACTTTTTCATGATAGTATCTAAACAGTAGCACAACACCAATAGAGATGACAAAGCTCAATCATATGGATGAAATCAGTGGGCGAGTACCAACCTTTGTCAGGAGGCTTATGGTGTAGAGCATACAGATGAAGTACTTCTCCGGAACCATCTGTTGCTATCTACGGTGGTGGCCATGCTTACTATATACTCCTCGATTAGTTTAATGTTTCCAACATCTTCTTGTGCAGTTCCACTAAAATATATGGTATCTTCAAAGAAGATCCCTGTCTGCACAAGTCTATATCTATCTATATATACCTTTACTAATTACAGACTCCCTAAGAATTACCACATAAATTAGAATTTACTAACCGTTCATCCCGTGGGACCGAATTATTACGATGGAGATTAACCCACAATTTCTTGCTTAATTATGTGCTTAGTTCTGGCAGAAAAAACTATAAATTAAGGCCCATAGTCCTTCACGACTTTAGAAATAGAAGCCGTCATCCTTATCCCTAACCTCCTGACCCCAACCATCCCACACATCGCGCCATGGATTGCGCCGCCGCCGTGCTCAACAGCCAACGCCGTCGCTCCCTGCCCCATCCATCGTCGCTGCCCGCCGAATCAACCCTCTGCCGCATCCCACCGCCATCGTGAATCGTCTCTCTCCTTGGTCTTCCGTCTTTGACCAATACTGGGCGGAGGCTGTGCTTCCGGCCGCGTGGTGGCGATGTGGCTGGTCGAGGGAACACAGGTGAGGCGGACTGTTACCTATTTGTCGATCTGCGCCCACCTCCTATTCTTCCTCTCCCCATCGAACATCATGTCCGCAGTTACTGCCACACATGGCGCTCTCCTCTCCTGCAGTGATCCTGTTGTGCCCCTTCACACATCGGACCACCGTGGCGTGGAAGTACATGGAGAAGATCGCGCTCCGCTTAGAAAATTCGGGTGTTTTGAGTCGGCTACCCAGCAAGGTAATTTTTTCCTTCTCAGAAGTTCTTTCATGAAACTTGGGTGGAATGGATTCGTGGGTGTGCTTGGTGGAGTGCCATTAGATTGCCATGTTAGTGGGCAGAATATCCTCTCCTGCACACACGAACTTGGGTTTGCCAAGAAAATAGGTCAATACTACTATCATTTGGCTTTGCAATGGTCATTTACATAGTTCTGTTTTTTCGAATCATGATGGTTTTGTTTGTTTGTTACCGGCTGCTTCAATTAGGACTAACAGTCGAGAGTTGTCGATTGGATTAAATTTGGAACAGGACAATATAATTTTGTTATAATTTGTGGTTCAGTTAGCTTTGAAAAAATGTTTAGGTGATGAATAATACACAATGAATTGCTTTCTATTGCCCAGTGTACTACAATTTAATACGCAGAATGTGAGCTTAACCTTTTTGCCGAGAAAATGTCTGTGTGAAACTGCTAATTCCCAGAAGGAGTAATTCATTCCCCATCCAAGTATTTATTATTGATTGATGCTTCATCTGTTTATGCTGCAGAGGCATGGTCACATGGATGATTAGCATCTTTTGGCAAAAGCATGTTAATTCACTGAAGAAATACTACTGCACCTATGACTATGAGCGAAGATGTCCACTCATGATTTTTGAGGACCACTTGAGGATGTGATCAGTAGTGCGGCTTCAAAGCTGCTTGATATGACATAGCGTTTGATTTTTACAAATCTGAAAGTCGAGCCTAAGCAATGTTACAGTTCAGATCTAAACGTTAAACTTACTGATTATCTGTTGTGCATTACTAATCTGACCGGTCATCAATCTCCACCTTAACCTTTTTTATCTTTCTTATTAGCTCCACGTCTCTAGCGTCTATAGAGTCCTAACCCAAGAATCTCTCCTGCCGCCTTCAGTCCAAACCCTCGGCAAGAGTCTCCCCTGCATCCTCCTCTTCTCCTTGCCACCTATGTCTCCTTCTTTTGCTCCTCGGGTCGCTATTGTGACGCGTCCGTTGTCTTTTTCATGAGCAGCTAGATGATTTCAGTCTGAAATTACATCCTCCTATAGAGAATCCTACCCTTTCCATGTTGTCACTGTAGCCAGGTCTAGCAAAGGGGAAAAATTTATGTTGCAAATGATATGCTAAAGTTTAGATGCAGAGGTGTGCAACTCTGTATCCATCAACATCCATACTTCAGGGTGGAGTAGAGGAAGGGAGCATTTACCAGAGATGTGTTTTTAGCAGCATTATTTTTAGATAAAATAATTATACCTGCTTTTATCTGTAAGCTGCACAAAGGGCAGAGGATGCAATTTGGTTTAGAAGAAGAAGAAAACACATTGACACTATGGCTTATAATTCTTAGGATAGTATCAGAACGTATATGCAATATGGTTTAGGTAACAAAAACACAGCATTATGTCTTCTGTTGGAAAATTTGCCACTCCAGAGACATAAACATAATTATCACTTTCATCTTATTGCTGGTATTTTCTTAAAGTAAGAAGATAAAGAAGAGATGGGTTTATATAAAGCAGGCCTGCCGCAACAGTCCAAAGATGATGTCTCAGTATTTCACACTTAAAGCGAGGACAAGTGCTCATAAATGATTATATGTATCTACTTTATTAAACTAGCATATTAACTAATCCCCTGAATCCATGTACTATATATTCTTACTTATTGCATGGCGTTCTTTTGCTTCTTGATAAATATGTCCATTTTCACTATTATTTCACAATATCTGCTATGTACAGTGGCATCATTGAGCATTCCTTTACTTTTCACATTTCAGTTCAATGTTCTGCACAGTTGTAGCGGCCAGACCTCAACCATTCTGATCTCTGTGCTCAGTGTCATCCCTGGATCAGTAATGCTGACACCACACAGTACTTGGAGGATTTATAACAGAGTAGCAACCACACACTTATTACATCGAATGTCTCAAAAGAGAACTTATTGAAATAAATATGGCTTAAGGCCATCTAAAAACGATAACAGTGGAAGGCTTGGAAGATAAGCGAGTCCATCAACTCCAACGGCATCACTGAGTATAGAACCACGACCTAAAAGCACCTTACTCGTCGTCTGAAAAGTCTGCAACATGAAACGTTGCAGCCCGAAAACAGGTCAGCACATGGAATATGCTGGCAAAGTAACACATAGAGAATAACAATGGAATAAGCTACACTACATGCAATTTGGCTGGTGTAAAAACTCTATGGTTACAGTTTTGCATAAAGCCAATTTTTCCCTACTGCAAAGGAATAAATTTAATTAACTATCATGGTGGTTGTTAAACATTGAGAATGGTTGACAGCATTCTCAATCCCAATTAAAAGTGCTCATCAAACCCAACAATATTAGATTAAAGTAACATGATGAGATTCACATGATATCCAGGTACTAGATACTCAAAACGTCCATAACCAGGGACACAGCTAATCATGATTAGTTTGTACACTCTGTAGAGGTTTGCACACTTTTCCCCACAAGACTCGATCGCCTCCGTTTGATTCCTCGCACTACATGGTGTTTGAGAAACGGATGACCGAGACATAGTCTTTCAGAAGCGCTAGCACCTTACATGTGGGTAGACCGGTACACCTACTTTCCCCTACATCTGCTAGTCTACCCGTAAGAGTTCGCACAACTTAGTCAACTATGCCAGAGCCCATAATGGCTTGTGGCTGCACACGTAAGTTTCTAGTTTGAATAATCTCATGATCCCTTTGAGCCTGGGTGGCGGTCTGAAGAAATACAGGCAAGTCCTGATAGAAACCAGGTGCCTCAATCCACCCAGATGTGTGTTTAAGTTGCCACCTTAAATAAACCATTGATTAACAATCTCACATCTGTCATGGATACACTCACCCAATCCACGTCTACTAGCATAGCATGGCATAAAAAGCAAACGTAGAAGTAACTCCCAGGGGTTTGAAAATAAAACAGGTAATAGGTACTACCTCATCTACTTCCCATCCCACAATTTAATTAGATCCTAATCATGCAATTGTTTGAGGATTGGTCTAATGCATAAAAACTGGGTAGGAGAAAAGGTATGATCAAAGTGTTACTTGCCTTGCTGATGATCCGCAAAACCTAGAGACTCGAAGTAACAGGCGGCGCACTCCGGGTATTCTATCGCAGACAAACAAAAAAACAAACATACAATAAGTACTCATCTAATGCACTGGTAAAACTCGAATAAAAGATCCAACCAGAATGTTCAACTTAAGAACTCCGGTTTGCAAAAAGAACCAAATCAAACAAAGCAACGAAAGTCAAACGGCGAAAGAAATAGCTTCGTTTTACTAATCTGGATCTAAGTCAAATTTTATAAAGGAGCAAAAACTTGTTTAAGTTGATTATTCGGAAAGAGGGTTTCGAGACGAAACTCCAGGCGCTTGAATCGCCTGATTCCGATAAACGAGCGAAAAGTTATACTAAAACAAAAATCGGATCTGGAATCGTGATCAGAAAAATCGCGGATTAAACCCGAGAAAAAGAAAAACGACGAACAGGCTGACGAACGAACGTTCGTTGACTAAACAGATCTGACGAATACGTTCGTTAAAACGAATGAACGAGCGAACACTCGCTATTTAACCGAACCGAAAAAATAAAACCGATCTAATAAAATAAACCGAATAAAAACAAAAAAACGAAGAAAAAACCGCTCGGTTTTTTTATAAAAAAGCCGGCGACACGCGAATCGAGGCGGCGGCGAACCTCGGGCGGCGGGGTCGGCTGGCGGTGGCGGCGGCTCCGTCGGCGGCGGCT
>NC_057813.1:252148372-252156340 GCF_018294505.1 Triticum aestivum
GCGGCTGGCGGCGGCGCGACTGGCGGCTAGGGTTTCGGCGAAGTGGGCCGGCGGCGGCTGCGGCTGGGCCTGGGGGTGGGGGGGCTCGGGGCGGCACTATTTAAAGGCGCCCCCGGGCGGAGTCCCGCTCGGGCACGGCCCGTAGGTCGGTTGCGTTTTTTTTAAATAATTCCGCGCAGAAGAAAAATAAAAGGAAATACTAAACGGACTCCAAAATTCCCGAAATAAATTTTCCCCGGCTTCTAAAATCAAGCCGGACAAGATGAACATTTATTTGGGGCCTAAATGCAATTTTGAAAAACGCACATTTTTCCTAAATTCAAATAAAAGGCGAAAAACTTCCAAAATAAAACTTATTTGATTTTTTTTAAATCTTCATTATTTCTTTATTTTGGGAAAGTCATTTTATTCCCTCTCTGAATTTTTTGTAGTACAAATAATTGCAGATAAAATAAATAAAATCAATGATCCTATTTTCAAAATTTGAGAAAAACTCAAATAAGAAAATAACGAAATCCCCAACTCTCTCCGAGGGTCCTTGAGTTGCATAGAATTTCTAGGATCGAGCCAAAGATGCAACAAAATATGATATGCAATGATGATCTATGTATAACATTCCAAATTGAAAATTTGGGATGTTACAAACCTACCCCCCTTAAGATGAATCTCGCCCTCGAGATTCGGGTTGGCTAGCAAATAGGTGAGGGTGGTCCTTGAGCAGATCTTCCTCTCGCTCTCAGGTGGCTTCCTCCTCGGTGTGGTGGCTCCACTAAACTTTGCAAAACTTGATAACCTTACTGCGGGTAACTCGACTGGCATAATCCAGAATTCTAACTGGTTTCTCCTCATAAGTCAAATCATCATTCAACTGAATTGCTTCCAGTGGCATAGTATCTCTCAATGGTACATCGGCTATTTCTGCGTGACACTTCTTCAACTGTGAAACATGGAACACATCGTGAACTCCTGACAATCCCTCAGGTAATTCCAACTTGTACGCTACTTCTCCCATGCGTTCCAAAACCTTGTATGGCCCCACAAAACGTGGTGCTAACTTGCCTTTAACTCCAAAGCGCTTAACTCCTCGTAGCGGAGATACTCGAAGATAAACTCTGTCTCCGACTTCGTGTTCTGTCTCCTTGCGTTTTGAATCTGCATAGCTCTTCTGCCTTGACTGAGCTACCTTGAGCCTGTCGCGGATCAACTTTACTTTCTGTTCAGACTCCTTAATCAAATCCGGTCCAAACAACTGGCAGTCTCCAACCTCATCCCACAACAATGGGGTTCTGCACCTCCTTCCGTACAAGGCTTCGAAAGGGGCCATCTTCAAACTGGATTGATAACTGTTGTTGTAAGAAAACTCCGCGTATGGCAAGTTGTCATCCCAACTAGATCCATAATCCAACACACAAGCTCTAAGCATATCCTCCAAAATCGGATTGACTCTCTCGGTCTGTCCATCTGTCTGCGGATGGAAAGTTGTGCTAAACTCCAGCCTGGTTCCCAATGTTTCATGCAATTGCTTCCAGAACTTCGAGGTGAATTGGGTTCCTCTATCTGATACGATACTCCTCGGAACTCCATGCAAACATACAATCCTTGTCATGTATATCTTAGCCAATTTGGCACCGCTGTAGGTAGTCTTTACTGGAATGAAATGAGCTACCTTCGTCAAACGATCGACTACAACCCAAATCGAGTCATAGCCTGAACGAGTCCTGGGCAATCCCGTGATGAAATCCATGCCTAGTTTGTCCCACTTCCATTCGGGTATAGGCAATGGCTGCAACAATCCGGCTGGCTTTTGATGTTCTATCTTCACCCCCTGACATACATCACAAACTGCTACATACTCTGCAATATCCTTCTTCATTCCGGTCAACCAGAAAGCTTCCTTCAAATCCAAATACATCTTGGTATTCCCGGGGTGAATCGAATATGGTGAATCATGTGCCTCTTGCAGGATCAACCTCCTGATCTCCGGGTCATTGGGCACATAAACACGGTCCTCAAATCGTAGGGTATCGTACTCATCCTCACGAAATCCCTTAGCCTTTCCTTCGTTCATTTTCTCCTTTATAGAGGCAACTTCCTTATCTGTCTTTTGAGCTTCTCTGATTTTATCCATCAATGTAGACTAAATCTCCATTGCTGCTACATAGCCTCTCGGAACTATTTCCAAACATAGATCATGAAGATCCTCGGCTAACTCCTTGGGTATTCCTCCCATCATTAGTGTATTGACGTGGCTCTTACGGCTCAACGTGTCTGCTACAACGTTAGCCTTCTTGGGGTGATAATGCAATCTCATATCATAATCCTTAATAAGCTCCAACCATCTCCTTTGCCTGAGATTTAACTCCTTCTGCGTGAAGATGTACTTCAAACTCTTATGATCCGTGTACACCTCACAATGATTTCCAATGAGAAAATGTCTCCATGTTTTCAGTGCGTGCACTACGACTGCTAATTCCAAATCATGAGTAGCATAATTCAACTCATGAGGCTTAAGATGTTGTGAAGCATACGAAACAACTCTTCCCTCCCGCATCAGCACTGCTCCAAGTCCTCGACGTGAAGCGTCGCAATACACTTCATAATCCTTAGTCTGATCTGGCAGAATTAATACTGGTGAGGTAACCAAACGTTTCTTCAACTCCTAGAAACTAGCCTCACACTCCTCAGTCCAAATGAACTTGGTATCCTTCTTCAACAACTCTGTCATAGGCTTCGCAATCTTCGAGAAATTTTCAATAAATCTCCGGTAGTATCCTGCGAGTCCAAGGAAACTCCTGATCTCTCCAACTGTTGTTGGTGCTTCCCAGTTTGTCACAGTGACAACTTTAGTGGGGTCTACAGCAGTACCTTCTCCGGATATAACATGTCCGAGAAATCCAACTTCCTTCAACCAAAACTCACACTTGCTGAACTTGGCATATAGCTGATGTTCTCTGAGCTTCTCGAGTACCAAACGCAAGTGTTCCTTATGTTCCTCTTCATTCTTCGAGTAAACCAAAATATCATCAATGAACACCATGACGAACTTACCCAAAAACTCCATAAACACCTTGTTCATCATGTTCATAAAATAGGCCGGGGCGTTAGTCAGACCAAATGACATAATGGTATACTCATACAGCCCATACCTGGTGGTAAAAGCCGTCTTCGGTATATCATGATCCCGAATCTTCAACTGATGGTATCCTGATCGCAAATCGATCTTGGAAAACACCTTAGCTCCTTGTAACCGATCAAACAGATCATTGATCATTGGTAGTGGGTACTTGTTCTTGATGGTTACTTCATTCAATCCGCGATAATCGACAACCATTCTTAACGATCCATCCTTCTTTTCCACCAGAAGTACTGGCGATCCCCAAGGTGAAGAACTTGGGCGAATAAAACCTTTATCCAACAACTCCTTGATCTGCTTCTTAATTTCCTCCAAATCTTGGGCTGGCATCCTGTACGGTCTCTTGGATATAGGTCCAGTGCCTGGCAGTAGTTCAATTAAGAACTCAATGTCCCTATCCGGTGGCATGCCTGGCAACTCTTCTGGAAATACATCGGGGAAATCCCTTACCACTGGTACTTCCTCCTGCACAACTCCTGATAAGGAACTTACATGTGCTCTTCTTGGCTCATGCCGTGATACATACTTGATTTTTCTTCCTTCTGGTGTCGTAAGCAAAATCGACTTACTGGCACAATCAATGTTCCCTCCATACATTGAAAGCCAATCCAGACCAAGAATTACATCCAAACCTTGGGATTCCAATATAATTAAATCCGTTGGGAAAACATGCCTTCCTATACTTAATGGCACCTGAAAGCATCCTTGACTGACCATAAACTCAGCTCCCGGTGAACTCACTAGCATAAGTGTCTTAAGAGTCTTAGTGGGCAGGCTAAACTTATTCACAAATCCCCTTGATATGTATGAATGCGATGCACCAGTATCAAAAAGAACAACTATAGTAAATGCCTTAACCAAAAACTTACCTATTACTGCGTCTGGCTGAGCTTCAACCTCCTCCACAGTAACGTGATTTACTTGCCCCCTGTTGAAAGGGTTCGGCTTCTTTCCTGAGCTTCCATTGTCATTTCCATTTTGATCTTCTGGGCAATCATTTGCATAATGCCCAGTCTTACGACACTTATAACAAGTGATATGACTCAGGTCTGCCTTGGATGGTGTTGACGGGTTGGTGCGCTTTGTCCATTGCTTCCTCCATTCCCTTTTCCATTCTTTACACCATTATGATTGTGCGAGCTACCTCCTCCATGAGTATGCTGAAAATGTCCCCCTGACTTTGGGGTAAAACGTGGCTTCTGCTGAGCTCCAGAATTGTACTTCCTCTGTGCATACTTCCTCTTACGATTGTCAATCTGCTGCTGCTTCCCCTCAATCATAAGAGCACGATCTACTAACTCCTGGTAGTTATTGAAAGTGGCTACCATCAACTACATGCTCAGCTCATCATTCAGTCCTTCTAGAAACTTCTCCTGCTTAGCTGCATCTGTAGCAACGTCATCTGGGGTATAACGTGCTAGCTTACTAAAATCATCCACATACTGGCCAACTGTCCGTCCTCCTTGGCGTAAGTTGTGAAACTCACGCTTCTTCATGGCCATAGCTCCTGCTGAAACATGGGCAGTACGAAAAGCTTGCTGAAACTGATTCCATGTGACAGTGTCTACAGGGTAAGTGCCTGTAAAATTCTCCCACCATGCTGCTGCGGGTCCGTCAAGCTGATGTGCGGCAAACTTCACCTTTTCTCCATCTGTGCATCCTGCAGTGGTCAACTCCCTCCCTATCTTACGGAGCCAATCATCTGCTACTATCGGCTCGGTGCTACTAGAAAACACCGGCCGATTCAACCTTAAGAAACGTGCCAGATGGTCAACAGGTGGTGGTGGTGGTGGGTTGTTGTTGTTGTTGCCTTGGTTCTGTACCAATGTTTGAATCAAGGTATTCTGCTGCCGAAGCAACTGAGTGATCTCTGGCGGAAAAACAAACTCGGGGTCGCGTCTCGGAGGCATCTGAGGGTTTAAAGGGGAGAGTTTAGAATAGAATGAGGTCTAGTGGGATAACACTACCCATATGCACATGAGACAAAACACACAATATCATTCCAAACAATTCAAACAAGGGCATACGACGGTCTAACTATCGTTACAAAAGTGCTTGGACTAAAACTAATTAAATGGTGGAAAATTCTACTATTGTTATGGTGGTCAACTAGAAAAACTGCTCCGATGAAGATTCCATGATATCTGCTCCAGCTTCATCAACATAGTCATCATCGCTGTCGTCGGGATCCGAGTCGGTGTTGTCGATGATGATATAATTATCTGGGCAAGTAGGTTCATCCTCTTCCTCTCTGGGTGCTGATCCTCCCATGAATACTCCAATCTTCTCCTTAAGGTCACCTTCTGTCTTACTAGAGCGACGATTTCTTCCATATAGTCTTTACGTGTAGCCTTGAGTTCTGCTTCTAGCTCCTCGATCCTGGTCATAGCCTTCTGTAGTTCCTCCATATCTGCGCACATTTGATTCTCCTGGCGTCGGATGTGTTGGTTTAACTCCTGAATATAAGGTGCGATTGATCTGTCCCTCCTGGTGGTGATCATCTCCCAATGCTTATCTCGGCACCCACAAATCTGGTAGATAGTATTCTTGAGGGCGTTGTGGTAAACTTCTCCAATCCGTCCCATGGCGATGTGAGCTGCCATGCTTTTTCCTAGGCTCCATGTTGGTACATCAAAGGTAAACTCTACTGGCTCCGTGACTGGCGCAACTGTCCTTCCTGGAATGTTGACTTAAATCCTCCACCGCTCCTCTTCGGGTAAAGTGGCGTTGAAAGTACCGGTGAAGCTTGGTACTCCTATGTTGAGGTATCAAGTGGCTTCCTTCAAGTGACATCCAAAAGGTGAATTCTGATCTGGTTGTGCGAACTTGATCCTTGCATCCGCCATCCTAAGGAATAGAAAAGATGAGGAATCAGAAATGAGAAGAAAGAGTAGTGATCTAGGGCTTTAGCTTAGTGGCCGTGTCCTACAGTCAGCGTGTGCTCTGATACCACCTTGTCGCGACCAGACCTCAACCAGTCTGATCTCTGTGCTCAGTGCCATCCCTGGATCAGTAATGCTGACACCACACAGTACTTGAAGGATTTATAACAGAGTAGCAACCACACACTTATTACATCAAATGTCTCAAAAGAGAACTTATTGAAATAAATATGGCTTAAGGCCATCTAAAAACGATAACAGCGGAAGGCTTGGAAGATAAGCGAGTCCATCAACTCCAACGGCATCACTGAGTATAGAACCACGACCTAAAAGCACCTTACTCGTCGTCTGAAAAGTCTGCAACATGAAACGTTGCAGCACGAAAACGGGTCAGCACATGGAATATGCTGGCAAAGTAACACATAGAGAATAACAATGGAATAAGCTACACTACATGCAATTTGGCTAGTGTAAAAACTCTATGGTTACAGTTTTGCATAAAGCCAATTTTTCCCTACTGCAAAGGAATAAATTTAATTAACTATCATGGTGGTTGTTAAACATTGAGAATGGTTGACAGCATTCTCAATCCCAATTAAAAGTACTCATCAAACCCAACAATATTAGATTAAAGTAACATGATGAGATTCACATGATATCCAGGTACTAGATACTCAAAACGTCCATAACTGGGGACACGGCTAATCATGATTAGTTTGTACACTCTGCAGAGGTTTGCGCACTTTTCCCCACAAGACTCGATCGCCTCCGTTTTATTCCTCGCACTACATGGTGTTTGAGAAACGGATGACCGAGACATAGTCTTTCAGAAGCGCTAGCACCTTACATGTGGGTAAACCGGTACACCTACTTTCCCCTACATCTGCTAGTCTACCCGTAAGAGTTCGCACAACTTAGTCAACTATGCCAGAGCCCATAATGGCTTGTGGCTGCACACGTAAGTTTCTAGTTTGAATAATCTCATGATCCCTTTGAGCCTGGGTGGCGGTCCGAAGAAATACAGGCAAGTCCTGATAGAAACCAGGTGCCTCAATCCACCCAGATGTGTGTTTAAGTTGCCACCTTAAATAAACCATTGGTTAACAATCTCACATCTGTCATGGATACACTCACCCAATCCACGTCTACTAGCACAGCATGGCATAAAAAGCAAACGTAAAAGTAACTCCCAGGGGTTTGAAAATAAAACAGGTAATAGGTACTACCTCATCTACTTCCCATCCCACAATTTAATTAGATCCTAATCATGCAATTGTTTGAGGATTGGTCTAATGCATAAAAATTGGGTATGAGAAAAGGTATGATCAAAGTGTTACTTGCCTTGCTGATGATCCGCAAAACCTAGAGACTCGAAGTAACAGGCGGCGCACTCCGGGTATTCTATCACAGACAAACAAACAAACAAACAAACAATAAGTACTCATCTAATGCACTGGTAAAACTCGAATAAAAGATCCAACCAGAATGTTCAACTTAAGAACTCCGATTTGCAAAAAGAACCAAATCAAACAAAGCAACGTAAGTCAAACGGCGAAAGAAAACAGCTTCGTTTTACTAATCTGGATCTAAGTCAAATTTTACAGAAGCAAAAAACTTGTTTAAGTTGATTATTCGGAAAGAGGGTTTCGAGACGAAACTCCAGGCGCTTGAATCGCCTGATTCCGATAAACGACCGAAAAGTTATAGTAAAACGAAAATCGGATCTGGAATCGCGATCAGAAAAATTGCGGATTAAATCCGAGAAAAAGAAAAATGACGAACAGGCTGACGAACGAACGTTCGTTGACTAAACAGATCTGACGAATACGTTCGTTAAAATGAACGAACGAGCGAACGCTCGCTATTTAACCGAACCAAAAAAATAAAATCGATCTAATAAAAAAACCGAATAAAAACAAAAAAAAACCGAAGAAAAAACCGCTCGGTTTTTTT
>NC_057813.1:252156657-252166117 GCF_018294505.1 Triticum aestivum
CCGGCGACACGCGAATCGAGGCGGCGGCGAACCTCGGGCGGCGGGGTCGGCTGGCGGCGTCGGCGGCTCCGGCGGCGGCGGCTGGCAGCGGCGCGGCGCGGCGGCAGCGGCGGCGGATCTGGCGGCGACGCGGCGCGGCTGGCGGCTAGGGTTTCGACGAAGTGGGCCGGCGGCGGCTGCGGCTGGGCCTGGGGGGGCTCGGGGCGGCGCTATTTAAAGGCGCCCCCGGGCGGAGTCCCGCTCGGGCACGGCCCGTAGGTCGGTTGCGTATTTTTTAAATAATTCCGCACAGAAATACTAAACGGACTCCAAAATTCCCGAGATAAATTTTCCCCGGCTTCTAAAATCAAGCCGGACAAGATGAACATTTATTTGGGGCCTAAATGCAATTTTGAGAAACGCACATTTTTCCTAAATTCAAATAAAAGGCGAAAACTTCCAAAATAAAGCTTATTTGATTTTTTTTAATCTTCATTATTTCTTTATTTTGGAAAAGTCATTTTATTCCCTCTCTGAATTTTTGGTAGTAGAAATAATTGAAGATAAAATAAATAAAATCAATGATCCTATTTTCAAAATTTGAGAAAAACTCAAATAAGAAAATAACGAAATCCCCAACTCTCTCCGAGGGTCCTTGAGTTGCATAGAATTTCTAGGATCGAGCCAAAGATGCAACAAAATATGATATGCAATGATAATCTATGTATAACATTCCAAATTGAAAATTTGGGATGTTACAACAGTGCACAGTATAACACTACATTGGATGGCGCTATTAAATACTTCGAGGTCATGTGATAGAGCACGGAAAAAGAACTATCGAGGTATGTTTTATGCTCATACTACGATTTTGAGATTCAGATGCAGTTTTATTTAGAACACAATTTTATCATAATATTCAATTCCAATGCATTTGGAATGGGTCAAGTCAATTGTAAGAGTTGAATTAGCTACTTCGCCTTTGAGTCCTTTGTTGTTTAGTTGTAATTTTTTATTCAATAAATTCCTAAATGCACCATTTCTTATGAGCAGGTTTTTTTTAAATCAAAATCACAATGTTGTATATATGTTTCGTGCCTCTCACGTCAATCCTAAGAGGGCACATGTTGGGTTCAATATTTTTATCGTCAGATCTAACCATGATGAAGGCAGGCCCCTCCGATTGATATTAGTAAGGTGGAAGTTGACCAGCCGTCTCTTCCTCTCCATCGTCTCTCCGTGGTGTGCATGTTAAGAACTTATGCAGCAGCGAACGCCAATTTCATGCAGCCGCCAGCATCAACTTTTGTGGAGTCCTCTTCTAGGATCTGATACGAGTCCCTCCGACATCAGATAAGGTAATCACTTACCTACTCCTCTCAGATCTAGAAGTATTTTGTATAGCGCCCCATGTGTTACTTTGATTTAATAAGGTTGAAATACTAGAAGTGAATGGTGACCAAGTGTTGATTTTGGACAGAATAGTCTCAGTAGTCACAGTGCCCATGAAACATTGCGATATGATCAAGTTTTAATGTACACTACTGAATATACCTGATATGAGTAGGGTAGAAAAAACATTTGATATGGTATTTTTCTTGCATATATTTAGTAATTAGGCCTTTCCATTTTCTGAAAGAAAACTGATGTATGTTGCCCTGATTTTCCTGTGTAGGTTTGGGCATGCCTGAGGACGAATCCGATAATCAATTGCAAACTGATTGTATCGTATGTTGTGTACTATCGACGCATTTGCTTGGGCGGAAAAGTCTCGCTTCCGATTACAGCACTTTCAGAAGATAGTAGAAGTCGTTTGGTTCAGCCCTTCTGATTTGTGTTACGGTGCTATCGGATAAAGCCCTTCACTTCGCTTCCGCGAAAACGTCCGATCACGGCTGGATACAGAATCCTCTCCGCTACGCATTCACTCGCGGCCAAACCAAATAAAACGCATATTCAGAACTCAGGAGGAAATATCAGAGGCAAAGCTTCCCGACACTGAAAATAAAAAACGATACCAACGTGGAACCAAACGCCTCCCATATTTCTTCAGTTCCACTTGGAAAACACAGATTGGTTATGTATCAATAAACCATGTGTTAGTCAAGACAAAAACATGGATGTGAAGCTCAGGTTTGTTAAGTCGTTTGGCTGTACGTGTGACATACTGACATGGTTCATATACATATTGCTAGCTGCTTTATTTTTCATTCATTAATAATACTATATTGAAGAAAATCACCATGTTATTTTGGTTATCATTGTCCTTTAGTATCTAATACTATTTTACCCCATGGTTATAGTTATATTTTCAAATACATATCAATGTGCTTTATATTTTATGCGGAACTTTCGCTTATTGGGAAGTGAACAAATGTGAGCCATCCTTCCATATAAAAATGACATGGCACTTTTCTTAAGTAGGTTATTATCCTGTTATGCGGTAGAATAATAAGCGTTCTCTAATTACTAATTCAATAAAATCAGTCCTAACCGTTGTCAAATTGCATCTTAGATTGTCTATATATATTATAATCACCGCATGCACTTTTCAGTTACCAACTTGGATCACCTTCCAGCTGCATCTTGGGTGAGAGGAATACGGAACAGACGAATTGGTAGCTTCTCTTTTGTGAGAGAAAGATAATTTGGTAGCTCAGTTGGACATGCTCTTTCTATTATAAAATGAGTTACTGCAGGGTCAAATGGTCCAGAACTCTGTAGCATAGACACTAGCTAAAGTTAGATGGTGCCTTAGTGGATAAAAGAAAAGAGAAATACTACTATTACATGGAAAACATTTCAAGTTTGTACCATGTGAACCAAAGTGTGAGTTGGATCGGTTCTAACCTTTTGGTTGTGACAGGGTTGCTATCAAAAAGACATAGTTCATGCATGTTTTGGATATGATTATTTTATACAATTAGTCTATGCTTTATAAAAATCCGTAAATAGAACGCCTTAAAAATAACAATATGAGAAATAGTAAGTGAATAAAACTAGCATTTTCTAATATTTATCTTTCAGGCTATATTAGTTGTATAAATATTGATTCTTCTTCACGATGCCTAAGCAAACACAGATTTTTTGTCGAATCTGCTGTACAATGAAATAAGCATCCTGTGATGCATGTGTTCCAAAACAATCTGTAGTGTGAAGAAATTAAAATTTCAACAGCTTAACTATAATGCTATATTCATCTACCTTTTTTCCAAAGGGTTTAACTAATGCATTGTTGAAAGCTAGCCCGTGCTGGTGCACGGGTTGACGACTAGTAGAGATAATTACGTATTACATTAAGAGTGGCATCAAATCAGTGGCAAAACAATTGCTCGTTCTAGCCATAGCAATAATTAAGATGCAAAACTATATCATTACTTGTGTCATCACAGTTCCAGTGCTTCATTACAGCACCGGGAGTTGATTTTTATTTTTCTTCCGCTTGTTCTTCCCCTTCATCACTTGGTTCAATAACAGACAAGCTTCACCTTCAATGTAAGATTTGGCATGTCAATTAGGGAGTACAAGTATAGTACTAAACTTAATTTTCTGATGAAAGTGGCAAAATACAGGCCAGCAGTTGTGAAATATCCTTATCTTACCTCAATGGGATATTACGTTGCCCATACAGATTGGAAGTCTTGTCTTCATTTGTGCAGTTCACTAAAATCAAGCAACATTATCATACAAGTAGCACAACATATGAAAGCACACTACAGAATCATGTGAAAGAAGGCTAGTACTAGCATCTCATGATGCGGAATTCAAACAACTCACAAGAAGAAGATCTGAACCAAATTCGCCTTAACGGATAGGAAGTAAGATCTCCTCTTGTGCAGTTCCACTAAGATCAAGTAATCAAGCAACGTTGTCGGTGTGACATTTTGGTTGAACTGCACAAAACACTCTTAAAACAAAAGTGTTTTGTGCAGTGCAACAAAAGGTCACAATGGCAATGAGGTGAAGTAGATAACCCTGTTTACACAGAGGTGCAAAGGAAACAATTAGTGGTCAATAACGGTGGATGACACAGAAGCCAACAAAAAGAAGCATCTACCTTATCTAAATGGGAAAGAAAGCAAGAGAGTAGCATTTCTCAAATGGTGGCATTGATTAATATTAACATAGAGATTATATTAACAATAAAATTCGTTAAACATGTAATTTGCTTTTAACTGTGGCATTGCATCAATTTTCCAGCGGCATTATTAGAGGGTTTTTGTTTATAGGGA
The DNA here is from genome assembly GCF_018294505.1 of Triticum aestivum. Classification (NCBI taxonomy): domain Eukaryota; kingdom Viridiplantae; phylum Streptophyta; class Magnoliopsida; order Poales; family Poaceae; genus Triticum; species Triticum aestivum. The sequence goes on from NC_057813.1 coordinate 252,160,869, forward strand.
CATTTTGGTGTAGGGACTAAAAAAACTCCGTGTCAGTCCCATCTAAACCAAACAGGAGGGACTTTTAGGGACTAAAAGTGGGCATTTGGGACTAAAAAAAGAAGACCCCGAGGGAGTCTTTTTGGGACTTTTTCTAACATTTGGGACTAAATAGGAGGGACTTTTTCTAACAGTTCATTACTAGGGGTAACATGGTATTTTAGCATGTCATTTAATAACCTCTAGTCCATGTTTAGTCCCTGGAACCAAGCAGGTAGGGACTAGGGAGTTTTTAACCAAACGGGGCCTTAGATTAACAACAGCTAATGAGTTGCACGGGATAGTGGACGCACCAGCACCATGTGCATCTACCGATGTACTATGGTCATGCATAGTCTGTTGCAACAAAGAACAAACAACCAAGGAGCATATTTGTGTTGGTCCCAGTTTTGTTATCTTTAGACACCTTTCCCTATGTGAGCGCAGCAAATCTAGTCCTGCTCAAACTCTACAGCCTTGTCCCTTCCTTTCCTTTTTGAACTAGTACTTTTGACCCTTCCTTTCCTCTTTGAACCACGTCCTAGATTTATGCGATACAACTTTCCCCACTACTTTCCCCCATTCCTTTCCTCTTTGAACCACGTCCTAGATTCATGCTATACAACTTTCCCCCTTCATTTCCTCTTTGAACCACGTCCTAGATTCATGCTATATACAAATTTTCCCACTACTTTCCCCCACTCCTTTCCTCTTTGAACCACGTCCTAGATTCATGGTATACATGCAGCTAGAGCAATGCATGTGGAGTAAGTAAATTATACCTTAAGGTTCTTGGGGCGTGGTTCGGTCGGCGACGGGACGACGGCGAAGAAGAAGGGGTTGGAGGCCCTCCTGCGCCGCCACTGGGTGGAAAGTGAACAGCTGCACCGGTAGTGGATTCCCTCCCTCGCCGACGGCGACAGTGTTAAGCCTCCTTCCCTTCCCGGCGGACGGATCCTGCCGACTCTTTGAGCAGCAGTGAGGGGAGAGAGAGGCCAACGAAGTCTTGTTTAGATCTGGAGAGGGCGAGAGTGTGTGAAGAGAGCAACTACAAGCGTTGAGGCTCCAGCGGGAGAGGGCGAGAGAGTGTGAAGACAGCAACTACAAGCGTTGAGGCTCCAGCAGGAGAGGGCGAGAGAGTGTGAAGAGAGAAACTACAAGCGCTGAGGCTCCAGCATGTATATATATACTAGAGAGAGTGTGTGAAGCGTGCAAACCCTAGAAAACATTTTGACCAGTCAAAGAATCCTCCTGGCACAAATTATGCTCAAGTGTAGTCATCGAACCCGAGACCTCAAGTTTGATGAGCGAACAGGCTAACCAGCTACACAACCTTCCCGTTATGTTCAACAACAGGAAAATAACCTTTTATACATTCTTGCATTCGTGTGACAAGCATGCCATGTTTTTTTTTGTGTGTGGGAGTCATTGGGATTTCAATCATAATCGTGTCATGTGGCTTTGGTGGTAAGACTATCCACAGTGGTGCAGAAATAATGCAGCCTTATTCACCTTACCTCTCTCCACATAGTAAGTTGGGTCCCACCAGTCAGAGGGTGAAACAAACAAATTAATAAGAAAATTTAAAGCGCCAGCAGTGTATCTTACCTCACACATCTCGCTACTGCTCGGGAACACTGTCCAATTGATCACTCTGTTCGCTCACGTACTATTTTAAGTGAATCCTTATTATAACATGCACACAAATTTTGGGCACTTGTATTCGACTTAAGTCAGTGTGCCACCGTATCTCATATACTTACTACTCCCTCCGACTAGGTGTAATAAGTCACGTTAGAAGGTGCAACGGGACCAAGGTGCGTGCGTGCTTGTGTGTGTGTGTGTGTGTTTAAAAGCATGTGTGTGTTAGAGAGTGCGACAGATCTACCTACTCCTACAAAGAGATGGTGTGTAGTGTACGATTTTAGCCGCGAGAATCGGCGCATCCTCTCGTTTCCGAGCGTGTCCGGTAGGGACATGCGGACAGCTGCCACGCCCGCTCCTGACCAGCCTGGCTCACCCAAAGCCCCTCCATCGCCCGCGCGTGCTTCCCGCCCGAAATGGTCAGCGCCGCTCCAAAGAATCGGTGCCGCATTAATGCCCGGGCAGAGCAGACGCGACCTCTCACTAGCGCAAGAGTGATGGTTGCTTTGTCCGTCCAACTTACTGCTGGGTCTATGTGATTTGACGGCTCATTGGTCTTTATTACTGAGGTGGTAGCACTGCTGGATGTCCCACACTTTCGGCGAAAGGAGGTACCTATACTAGATTACAATTTTCTCCATTCTTACAGCGGAGGAGTGCGAGAGCAGTGAAAACACGCAGGCTTAGTGATTACATGGCCCACCTCACACTATCACCCTGCGACACCTAACTCTTTACATAGTACTCCCTCCATTCCTAAATATTACTAGATGAGTCCCCGCGCGTTGCCACGGAACAACGGTATATCTCTCTGTGCAAAATTATCGATTTCATAGAACTAAAAAGAAAACTCTATAACCGCATGAAAAATGTGGTAGCCAAACTAAATAAACTCCCATCATTATTTAGATCATCCCACGTAAGGAAAAAAGATCAGCCAACTCCTACTGCATAATGGGATTATATTTTTCTTTTTGACATGTTAATGGGACTTAAAAGCTCACTTACATGCATGCTACCGGTGCATGCTTGCATGCAGACATGTTGATGTAATTTAAAACCCACTCACATGCATGTGCCACGGTATTTCTGCATGCTTGCATGTGGCTTAGTGCGGAGCCTCTCAACGTCTAGATCAGATGTCTATTATGGACTGATTTACTTCATCTAACGGCTACATCAATTTTGATGATGTGTCTCAAGGAGAGGATAGAGAATTCCTAGTAGTGGGGGCTAGCTATTACTAGTAGATAAGTCTTTGTAGAGATTCCACTAGGTGAACTACATACGAAACAAAATGAATGAATCTACACTTAAAATGCATCTATATACATCCGCATGTGGTTCATGGTGAAATCTCTACAAAGACTTATATTTAGGAACGAGGTAGTACTAGTAATTTATCAGCGAGATAAATTTGTACAATGCTATGAAGCTTCCAGCTTCTGTTACATGTATCTTGCGTCCAAGGTTGCCTGTTGCAACATTTCATCAAATACAAAGGAGACTAACATACATGCTATTGCATCTCAATGATTGACAGATCAGAGCAAATATGTACTCACTCCGTTCCAAAATAAGTGTCTCAACTTTGTGCAAACTTTAGTACAAAGTTGTACTACTACTAAAGTTGACACATATTTTGGAACAGAGGCAGCTAAAGAAAAAAACGATCCATGCAGTCCCTAGCCCTTGAACCGTGAACCCTCACCAGGCTTCAATTTGCTGGAAATGTTCAAGCTTCCTAATAAATGAAGTTTGCAACCTTTTGACCATCGGATCATTTTGTGCAGTTTCACCAAAATCGAGATGAGCATCCCTGTGGCAAAGAAATTGAACAAGCGTGATTAGAATAAGATTATCGGGACTAGTTGATGAGACATAAACTCATCACAAATACAATACGTAGAAGCCAGTAGAGGTATCAGGTATGTGCGGGGCAAAGAAGTAGAGAAATATCCATAGGGAGTGATGTGGGCAGTTGGAGCAGTGGTGCAAGCCGGCTGTAAAGGGAGTTGTACCTGAGGGACGTAGCTCAACCTTGAGGAGGGCGGCGGGAGGCGGCAACTACCCACGTCGCGGCAATGAGCAAGGGACGAAGGCAACCTCACCGGCTTTGTGAGAGAGAACGGCGGGGACCCCTGATCGGGACGTGCCGACAGTGGGTATTCGCCGTCGGCAAGGCCACCGCTTCTACACTAAGCATCCACCCCTTCCCCAAGTGGACGTGATCCGCCGGGATGTTAGAGATGTGGCCACAGTCGTTTTGTGTGAGAGTGTGTGAAGATAGGAACCCCAGCAAGCAACCGTGTAGGCTGGCCCGTCCTGACTATGTATATAGTGGAGCAGTTTCCTTTTCTCTCCATATGAACCTATCAGATTGCGTACGTGCCACTGAAGAAAAAAACTTTATTTATAAATGACATGGTACCTACTACTCGTTCTCCTATAACCTTGCGCTTGGCATCTCCAAAATATTAACCTTGCGATTGGCTCTTCGCCTCTTCGGGAAGTCGAGCAATAATGGTAGTGCAGTATATATCGTTCTGGCTATATGAGACCGAATGAATTGCTGGACGTCCACCACGTGGGCGAGGGTCGAGGGGCGAGGGAGAGTGCCACATACGGAGCAAAATGAGTGAATCTACACTAAAAAATACGTCTATATACATCAGTGTTTGGAGTATGTACTAGTAGTTCATATTGAAATCTACTAAAGGACATATATATTCCAAACAATACGATATAATCTCTGTAACCAAGGTAGTAGGGACAAGGAGTAAACGGAGGGAGTAGTAATTTTTTCTCCTCGTCCTGCGAGCCACCGCGCGCATGGGCGAGGGAGCGGGCGTAAGGCGGAGCAAGCTTCACCTCATCCTGTGAGCCACCGCGCCCGTGGGCGGGGGAGACGGCGTACTAAGCAAGCTTCTCCTCGTTCTGCGAGTTGACGGGACACATCAAAAGTACTCCAGTGTATAGAGCCTTGCCTCTAAGGTAGGCCCCACATGGTTTGCCTCTTTTTTAATTTAATATAACGCGTCAAGTAGCAATTTGTTTGTTCACCCGTGGTAGACGATCCTCCCTCCACCATGTGGACAACCAGTACATGTCCCAAATTACCACGTGGGCTGCCTTTTTCGTATAGAAATGAGCTCCACCGTGTACCCGCGCGGGTGTGGTTGGGAAAGAGACGGGAGTACGTGCACCGTGCATGCACTTCTTCTCTTCGTGCACGTCCCCCACCTACATGGGTGTGTGTGATAGATACAAACCGCGTTCATGATAGTTTTTTGTTTTGGGGTGGGGGTGGGGGTTGATTTCGTGAATTATTTGTGGGAATATGTGTCGATGACAACTCAAACAAAATTTTGCATGCAATGTGTGTGAAATGGAGGCCTATCCATATCATACATAGAGGGTCGGGCAATCCACGAGAAGAGAGGGAGGGATCATAGAGACGGTCAAGTGGGTGGGTGCGAGATTGATGAAGAGAGCCATCGAAATTGTGTGTGTGTGCAAGCCAAAGATATAGGGCGACTGGCCTACCGGAACGTTAGAGGGCACATGTCAAGTTTGTGTGTGGCAGG
>NC_057813.1:252166487-252207229 GCF_018294505.1 Triticum aestivum
AGGGGGTGGGGGGGAGGGGTAGGCAGAGACCTAACTATAGAGGTAGAACGACTCGTATATGTGTTGAGAAGGAGAGACCCAGCTATGTCTTGAGGGAGATCGGTCGACATCCATACATAACTGAAGGACAGGAAATATGATGGGACAGAGAGAGAGGAGTGAGAGAGGGAGGGAGAGGGAGGAAGAGGGGTAGAGTGCTGGATGGATGATGGGGTTGCTTCTCGGAGATGTTGGGAGAGGCCTACTAGACAAACTGAGGGTGGAACTGCAGTGTTATCAATAAGAGTGGGGATGTGTTTCTGTGTGTGCCTGTGCGTGATAGATCTGTCAGGACGCATCCATGGATGATGAAGGGGAACCATGTGTTTGGTAAGCAAACCTAACTAGATCGGTAGATCAATTGTTGTTTGTCGGAGGAAGGGAGAGACACAACTAATGAGGTAGATAGATCAACGTGTGGGTAAAAACGAGTTATAAGGACCTAGCTAGCTATATGTATAGCGAGAGATCGGTCGGTGTACGTCCATTTGTTAGAGGCAAATAAGGCCCAGCGAGACGGATAGATAGAGAGAATGGAGCTAGGAGGTCGTGCGAGAGGCCCAACTACTAGCTAGATTGGGGGAGGAGTGTGCGGTTGTGAGATTGATGAAAAGAGGGGCGAGATTTTACACGTGTGTCTGACCGTATGAGAGACACGAACCAAGGACACATAAAGGAGGAGATTGAAGGTGTGTGTGTATGTTGTAGGCATGCATCGCTGGAGAGGTTTATCGATCGGTGTGTGTTGGAAAGGAGTTGTGGAGACTCTGGGAGAACAACCTAAAGAAAAAAATGAATGTGCCCGGTAGATAGAATGCCGAGGGAGGGGGAGGGCGTGGAGGGCGTGTGCATGCACGAGAGAAAGTTAGTGGTAGCTACAAAGGTTAGACGATTGTGTGGGTGTAAGAGACTAACAAAGATCATAATTTGATATGAAAGCGGATTCATATAGTTGAATAGGAGATCATAGTGTTTTAAACATTGCATGCATGAATATAGCGGTGATACACGTGCTGTGCACATGTTATAGCATAATGTGATAATGCATGGCGTTTGCAACTCACAGCTAAATGCCGAACAATCTAAACCATACTATACATCAAACAATCTCACATTTTATTTGAATTTGTGATAATGTGTGGCGTTTGCAGCTTACAACTAAATATCGAGCAATCTAAACAATACTATATATCGAACATTCTCAAATTTTATTTGAATTTGTGGTAATGTGTGGTGTTTGCAACTCACATCTAAATATTTGTAGGCATAGGGGGCGGGGCACCATACATAATGTGATAAACACATTATACATATGAGACATGCTTTAGATTATGAAGATCTAGCTAGAGCTAGAAATGTAATGTGATTTGAAATCAAAATAAAGTGGATTCAAAAAATCTAGTTCGAGTTCATATAGTACACATAGTTCATATGTAACTCGAGACTAATCATGTGGTGTGCTGTGAAGATAATACACAAACGATGGTTTAACTTGCCAATAATGATGATTGTAGATCTTATTATAACAGAGAAATGAATTCAAATGCTTTGACTTCACAACAATAATTACTGTAGATCTTATTCAAATAGAGAAACGAATTCAAATTTAGTTCATATTGAAGCGGTAGTATATACATTTGGAATGCACTAGAACGTTCATTTGAGTAGTAGGTTGCATACATTATACACGTAGCGAAATATTTTAATTGAACATAACATGAATTCAAAGTTTTGAATGAATTTGTAGTGCGCATTGATTTGGTACAGTACACATTAGGCTTGTCCGGAAATTTCAACCCGCGCCTTGTTAGCCCGAAATATTTAAGATATATCTTTGTCTCGTTGTGCTCAGACAACTCCCTCCATCTCAACCCGCGCCTTTCTATTCCGAAATTACAACGCGCGCGAAAACTCCCACCTCCTGTGAAATCCCGACACACGACATGCCCGTGGTACCCCTGAACCGAAAGAACCGCCTCAAATCATTGGGGGGGGGGGTACTTTCGTAACTTACCCCACATTTCAGACAAGCGCGTCTCTAAGCCATGGTTCCCCACTGCCATCCCATCCGCCCACCCATTCGTACACCGAGGCCGCGAAAACCCGTGACGAAACCCCACACCCTGCTCCGTCCGCCACCCAGTCGGAGCCTCTTCCCCGACGATGTCGTCCACAGCAACACCTTGACGTCCCTCATCCACCATACCGGATGAGGATCCGTCGTCGATCTCATCGTCCCGCCGGTTCAGCCACCCCGTCCTCCACCTCCAAGGAGCTGCCCCGATGTTCCCCTCGTCTTTCGCGCCACCTCCATTCCCACACCGCCGTCTTCACCTGCACCACCAGAAGAGCATCATCGTCACCGTTTCCTCGAATGAAGCTACAGCCTAATCGGCGCCACCAAAGGGGTTGTACACTAATCGCTGCATTTTCTTCTTGATTCGATCTCATGGTGCTGCCGGCGCTAGGTCCCGAGCCGACACGGCGCGGCTCCATCCACGGCGGCGTCACCGGCACTTCCTCCACGGCGTCGCTCCCTCGACGGTGACGTCCACATCAGTAGGAGCTACTGCTGCTTTAGCTCTCGCTCGCGCTGCTGCTCTGCTCTTGCTCTCGTTCCCCTGCCTGGTCTGCTCTTGCTATTGCTCTTTCTCGCACTGCTGCTCTCGCTCTTGCTCTTGCTTGCGATGTTGCTCCGATTTAGCTACACTTCAGTCGACTGAATCGACTTTTAGGTCAGTCGATTTTCAGGGGGTGGGGGGGGGCTCATCGGGGTGAAGGAAGAACCAGCCACAGCGGGGAGGGGGCTCGCCGGAGAGGTACCCCACTATCTATCTTAGGGTTCAGGATGGGGACGGTGGTCGCCGGCGGTAGTGGGGCGTTGGCGGGGCGGTGGCGTGGGGAACGCCAGAGAAAAAGCTCGGCACGGGGGGCCTAGAGGGATGGACGGGGCAGCGGCGGACCGGCGGTGGGGACTGTTTTCGGGCGGGCAGGGTGGTGCACCGCCGGCCACGGGCGGCGGGGGCCACTGTTTGGCCGGTGGTGGCTGGCGGCTTAGGGGGGTGGAGGTTTAAGATGAGCCGCATGCCCTTGATTTCGTATCCAACGGCTGCAAAATTGACTGACCAGAGATGAAAAAGTCAGTCGACCAACGTGTAGGCTCATGTCGGTGGGAAACGACACTTATGGGATCACTGGAATCCCTTCTACGGTTGCAGGGCACGGGGATCGTGAAAAGAACGGGACTAACAGACAACACAAAGGGGGATTTACCCAGATTCGGGCCGCAGTGATGTGTAAAACCCTACGATCCTGCTTTGGTGGATGTATTAGTGTTCTTGAGCTCTCGAACTAGCTCTGGGTGATGTGGGGTTCGAAAGATCCGAATCCTCTCTCCGTGCGCCATGGGCCTCCTTTTATAGGCGAAAGGGGCTGCCACAGTGGCACACAGGAGGTGGAAAGTGATACAGTAGCGTGAGCTTATTGCCTGTATTACAGGACAAGGTGCATTAAATGCGAGGCTTAGGTGTCCCTCCACTTTATCAGGGATGGGGGGCGGGGCTTGTCCCGTCCGTCGTCGCTTCCCCTTTCTTTGACACGTGCCCTAGCCAGCGATGCATGCGGTGCCATGTAGGTAGGCAGGCAGCTGAGGTGGCGCGGTTGTGGAGCCTCCACGAAGGATCGCATGCTGCCACACAGGTGCCTGCCCAACTGGTTGGGTCGGCGGCTGTATGCGAACAATGGTGTAGCTGGCATGGGCCTGGCAACAGCCCTTCCGGTGCATTTGGCGAGAGCCTTGTTGGACGCGCTGGCCTCCCCGGTAAGGATCTTGCCGGGGGTCTCGTGGGTTTCTTTGATGAGGATGGTTGCCTTCCTATCCTCATTTGATCTTGAGCATTCTATGTCTTCACAAACATCTGCATGCCACCATGGAGGTGCCTCCCGAGCCTTGTCCCAACGCATCTATTTAGTGTTGGTGGGCTCAAGAGTGGCTCGCTCGGTTGGCGTGGGCGAGCTGCCCCGGCAAGGGTCTTGCCGGGGTTGCTGAGGTTGCCCCGGCAAGGGTCCTTGCCGGGAAAACCCGCTTCGCCCATCTGATCTTCGTGGCCTTGGTCCTTGTTGTTGCTTCGTTCGTCCTTGTGACCTTGGCTTTCCTCCGGCTCCCCTTTCCTGCCATGTTATGCGTGGCCGTGGCGGGAGGCTCTGACTGCCCGTGCACAAGTAAAGGGGTCAAAAGGAGAGCCCCTACTTTTGTACACCAACAGGAGCCCCCGGGCCTGGGCCATACATAAGCGCAGCACGTTGTTGGGCTAGGCCCAGGACGGTGCGCGGGTGGTTGGGGCGGATTTTTACCGCGGCCACTGTTCCGTCTGCTGCGCTTCCCCACGACCCGCATCGAACGTGTGACGTGGGGGTCGTGCGCGTGCATGACGTGGGAGGCATGCATGGGAGAGCGCCCGCACGCACGCGTCGCATCACAGTTAATGGGAAAGAAGGCGGCCCACGCCTTCCCCATAAAAAGGAATAACCACGGGCGTGCTGCTCACTTTACCGCTCCCCTGCACCTCCCTCCAATCTCAGAACCGCCGCCCCCTTCTCCTCGAGCCCCTCTGTTCTTGTCCCTCACTGTTGCGCTTTCGCCATCCTCTGCTTCCCGCAACCGCCATGGTGCCTAAGTTCACCAAGAGCAAGGGAGCGGTGAAGGATGCTAGCGCGTCGGAGGAGCCGGAGAGCGAGCTGGTGGTGCGGCGAGTGCAGTTCGCCTACTTCCTCCCCTCAACGGTCGGCGTGCCCGAGCTTAGGGAGATGTTCAAGTGTTTGTGGGGCGTGAAGACGTGGGGAGAGAAAACGGGGCACCCGGCCACGACCGTCGTCCCTGCCAGCGCTAGGCCCTCCCCTCACCGGTACCCTTTCTTCGTCGATTATTTCTCTTGAGGGCTCTGTCCCCCCTTCTCCAATTTCTTCTAGGACATCATGCACACCTATGGCTTCCGCCTCTTGGATTTTACTCCGAATGCTGTGGCGTGCATGGCCCTCTTCGCCCACCTATGCGAGGGCTTCATCGGGGTATACCCCAACACGGTGCTCTTCCGCCATTACTTTTCCCCTCGGATCCAAAGAGGGGGCGCCATTGCTGGCTGCGTCGCCTGGATCCCGAGGGCCAAGGGGGCGTACCCGGACGGCGCCACGAAGGAGAGGTGGGAAGAATGGCGGGGCCGGCGGTGCTGGATCAAGGAGAAGGACCCGCCAGCGTTCTGCGAGGTTCGCCGGAAGCCGCCGGTCCGTGGTGGCGAGTGGGGCGACATCGACGCCGACGACGCAAAGCTCACGATCGCCACAACTAGGATTCTCCGGCTCACCCAGGCCGGGCTCACCCTCGAGATGATTGGGGCGGTCTTTATCCGCCGCCGGATCGCCCCTCTGCACGACAAGGGGAGGCCGGCCTGGCTCCACGTGAACACCGCCGACATCATGAGGCTCCGTCCCGGCCTCGACAGCAACCTGATGGTGCTGCAGCATGCTCATCTTTGCCAGCGAATCTTCCAGCTCGAGGTCGACAACGCGGGCGAGGTCGAGCGGTCCGGCAAGCTTGCCAGGGCCTCCGCAAAGGCCGGCAAGGTCGACAAGGAGCCTATTTTCAAGCTGCCGGCGGGGGTGGTCCCGCTGAGCAACAACTCTCGTCGGAACGAGATCATCGCCATAATGTCGCTCTTCAACACGCACGACCTCGACCCAAACTGGGTTGAGCCGAACGAGCTCGTGGTGCAGGAGTTCTTCGACACTCTGCACGAGATATACATCACCGACGAGCCGCGGCTCATTCAGGACACCTCCCCGGCAGAGCTAGATTATATTGCCGCCAGGGTGGAGGAGGCGAGGCTTGCCGAGGAGGAGGCAAAGCTCGTCAAGGCGCCTAGCAGCGCCGGCGGAGTGGTGGACAAGGCCGCGGAGGAAGGAGAGGAGAGGGAGCACACCCGGTGGGCTGCAGCCGTTGGGGAGGCCAGCGGCGCTGACACCGGGGCTCCCCTCATTGAGGATGTTATCGACAGGTCGTCGTCGGAGGAGGGCGAGGAGGAGAGGGCCGCGACCGCCGATCCCCCGATTACCGAAAAAAGGCGGGTCCTGCGGCGGGCCACCTCTGGTGAGCCGGTCCGCCCCGACCAGGCCGTGCAGCTACGTCCAACCTAGGAGGCGTCCATGCGCTAGACAAGGGCGGTGACGATGAAGAAGGCGGCGAAAGACGTGGCATCAAAGAAGAGGACACGTGCCTCTTCATCATCCAGGCGCGTCCGGACGCCATCGCCTCCCCCCTCGCCGGCAAACATTGGCGTGGGGGTTGGAAGTGATTTGTTTGATTTCGGGCCCCTCAGCCCGGAGAGAGAGCCCGGACCTCCTAGCCCGGTGCGGAAGAGGAAGACAAAGAGGGGGAGGAGGAGGAAGAGAACGAATAGTAAGCCTCTGCTTTTCCTCCCTCATTCCTTACACTCCTATCCGGTGGCATTGCTTACTTGTCTTCATCTTGCAGGGATGTGGAGACGCTGGCCCAGAGGATCAAGAGGGCCAGGACTTCGGCGATCGGCCAGCCCCCGGCAGGCACCTCCAGTACACCAGTGGTGGTGTCGAGCAGCCCGGACAGCAGCCCCCGGCTCAGCCCCCAGCGTAAGTCCACCATCCGCCCTTTATCAACGTGCGACATGGTCGATGCTTCGGTGTTAACCGTGCCGTGGATGCAGGAGAGGAGCAGCACCAAAGGGAGCCACAGGGGTCTCTCCGATCGTGCCACCTCCGTCGACCACACCGCCCCAAGGGGCGTCCCCGGCAAGGACACCAAGTACTGAGGCCATGCACACGGGGGTGGGGAGGAAAATGCAGGCGCCAGCGGCTTTGCCTCGACGCCGGACCTTGGCAGAGAAGGGGCTTCCGCCTCTCGGCCCGGCATGGGTAGGCTACTCGCCCTTCTTTTCTGTTTGCATCCTTCTTTTCCTCTTTTCCTCATCGGCTTTCGATCTTGGCTTCGCCCCGTCTCTTCCTTGGTGTCCAGGCCCCTCTAGGGAGGACGTCGATACCACCATCAAGGACGTCGCCGCAGAGGCCACGGCGGAGGCGGAGAAGATTGCCGCTGAGGAGAGCACCAGGGGCACCAACGAGGACGCCGCCAAGGGGTTCGCCGAAGAGCCCGACAAAGGACCTGCCGGGGACGCCGGCAAGGATGCTGCCGAGGAGGGGGCGTTCGACGACCTGCCCTCCTCCTCTGCTGCCTCTGGCTCCGGCAGGTACCTGAGGGTCAGTGACGACCTCTTTGTCCACCTTCTTGGCGTGTCGAGCACCAGGGCTCCCTTCGAGGGAGAGGTGTTTGATGAGGAGGCACTTGCCACCGCCGGGCTCGAGGTTGTCGACGAGCTGGGCGCTGGTGGCGCCGGCTCCCAGGAGTAGCAGCTGCTCCAAGCCATGGGCGCCAGCTTCCGTAAGCTTTAGGCGCTCCACCGTGCTCGCCTGGATAAGGCCAAGTCCAGGACGGTGGTGGTGGAGAGGATGGAGGAGGACTTTGGGGGGCGCGTCGCCGAGGCGTATGAGTGGTTCCGCCAGGCCCAAGACAAGCTGAAGGCCGCCCAGGGTGAGCTGGCCAACCGTGAGGTGGAGCTCGCCATGAAGCTGGCCGACATCGAGAAGGCCCAGGAGATGGCGAAGAAGTTGGCCGACGAAGCCGAGGCCGTCCGGTCCCAGCATGAGGCCGCCCTAAAGACCCAGGAGGAGGACCTTGCCGAGCGCGAGGAGAAACTTGCGGCCACGCTCCGCGACAAGGACGAGGAGGTGGACAAGCTCGTCCTGCAGCAGACCCAGGAGCTGGAGAGGAGTCATCAGGAGGCACTCGAAGCTCTGGCCCAGGCCCATGCTGGCAAGGTGAAGGAGCTGGAGGAGCAAGCTCTGAAGCTGTCCCAGGAGAAGCACACACTTAATGGTGCTCTGACGGTGGTGCAGGGCAAGGTAATCAGCAAGTCTGGAGAGCTCTCCGAGGCCAACGCCTCCATCAAAGATCTCAAGCTGAATCTAGGAGAGCTCGAGGAGACGCTGTCGGGGGCCATGACCCGGGAGGGTATCCTGGCCAAGGAGCTGGAGACGAAGAAGCAGCTCCTGAAGAATGAGACCGCCAACGTCAAGGACTACAAGGCGGGCGAGAAGCGCTGGCTCGAGCACCTTGCTGCCGTGGCGAACTCGGCCGCCGAGCAGCTGGCCATCATGGGGATGCCGGAGATGGTGTACACCCCCGAAGCGAGCCTGAGCTCCAACGCCAACCTGACCATATACTTCGAGAAAGTCATCGGCGCGCTGAAGCGGCTTCACTCCAACCGGGTGGCCTCCCTGGCCGAGGAATCCCAGATACTCTACCAGGGGACCATGACCAAGGTGCTCACCAAGATCGTGTACTGGCACCCCGACCTCGACTTTGGAGCTGTGCTAAAGAGCTTGTCGGAGGGTGTCGACACCGCGACGCTCAATGAGTGTATCCAGCCCATCCTCAGCCGCATCGACAAAATCAAGAGGGTGTAGGCCCAGTGCTGGGACTAGGCACCCCATTCTCCGTTGCCGCTATAGGTTCATGACCAAGACAAAACTATCTTTAGTTAGAACCGCGGCGGCAATTTGTGTAATATAACTCTGTGATGCCCCTGAAAATATGCACGTTATTTTCCTGTTCAATTTCTCTTTGTATGTTCACCCTACGTCAACTGGGAAAGCTTGCCAGCACGTAAACCCAGGGCGGCATTTTGAGGATGGATCCTCATTGGCCTGCCGAGTGTGCTTGTTGCTGGGAAAAGCACCTTGCCGCCTTGGGCGCGGCCGCTCGTCCTGTCGAGCTTGACTCGAGTAAGAACTGAGAGCGTTGCCAATGGCGAAAGGCTACCCTGCCGCTCTCTGCGCGGCCGCTTGAACTGTTGAGCGGACTCGAAACAGGACAAGGGTGTTGTCGATCGCAGGAGGGCCCGTCTGCGTACATGCTTCCCATACATAGGCCAAACCATCGAGGAAAACAACTTTATATCTTAGGGAAACAGGCTCAAAGTTCAGCATGACTTACTTCTCTCATCGCCGCCTCGGCGTCCTTCGTGCCAACGGGCAGTGTCGCCTTCTTGGTCGCCTTCTCCGCACGAGCTGTGGCGATGTGGAGCAGCTAGGCCAACTGCTAGAACAGATTCTCACAACAGCATGCGCCCTACCTGGCGCGCCAAAGATGTCGGTGGGAAACGACACCTATGGGATCACTGGAATCCCTTCTACGGTTGCAGGGCGTGGGGATCGTGAGAAGAGCGGGACTAACAGACAACACAAAGGGGGATTTACCCAGGTTCGGGCTGCGATGATGCATAAAACCCTACGATCCTGCTTTGGTGGATGTATTAGTGTTCTTGAGCTCTCGAACTAGCTCTGGGTGCTATGGGGTTCGAAAGAGCTGAATCCTCTCTCCGTGCGCAATGGGCCTCCTTTTATAGGCGAAAGGGGCTGCCACAGTGGCACACAAGAGGTGGAAAGTGATACAGTAGCGCGAGCTTATCGCCCGTATTACAGGACAAGGTGCATTAAATGCGAGGCTTAGGTGTCCCTCCACTTTATCGGGGATGGGGGTGGGGCTCGTCCCGTCCGTCGCCGCTTCCCCTTGCTTCGACATGTGCCATGGCCAGCGATGCATGCGGTGCCATGTAGGTAGGCATGCAGCTGAGGTGGCGCGGTGGTGGAGCCTCCACGAAGGATTGCATGCTGCCACGCAGGTGCCAGCTCAGCTGGTTGGGTTGGCAGCTGTATGCGAACGGCAGTGAAGACTTAGCTGGCGTTGGCCTGACAGCGGCCCTGCCGGTGCGTTTGGCGAGAGCCTTGTCAGGTGACCCGGCAAGGGTCTTGCCGGGTGGCCCGGCAAGGGTCCTGCCATGGCGCGCTGGCCTCCCCGGCAAGGATCTTGCCGGGGGTCTCGTGGGTTTCTTTGATGAGGATGGTTGCCTTCCTATCCTCATTTGATCTTTAGCATTCTATGTCTTCACAAAGATATGCATGCCACCACGGAGGTGCCTCCCGAGCCTTGTCCCAACTTATCTGTTTAGCGTTGGTGGGCTCAAGGGTGGCTCGCTCGGTTGGCGTGGGCGAGCTGCCCCGACAAGGGTCTTGCCGGGGTTGCTGAGGTTGCCCCGGCAAGGGTCCTTGCTGGGAAAACCCGCTTCGCCCATCTGATCTTCGTGGCCTTGGTCCTTGTTGTTGCTTCATTCGTCCTTGTGGCCTTGGCTTTCCTCTGGCTCCCCTTTCCTGCTATGTTATGTGTGGCCGTGGCGGGAGGCTCTGACTGCCCGTGCACAAGTAAAGGGGTCAAAAGGAGAGCCCCTACTTTTGTACACCGACACCTCACCTTGGTAGTGCGTTTAGTTTCAACAGCAAAATTCAGTTTCGAAAGTTAAGTTCAGTTTCGACAGTTAAGTTCATTTTTGACGGTTAAGTTCAGTTTCAACAGTTAAGTTCAGAGATGAGCGGCTGATGTATTTTACATCTAGCACTTTGTGGTTATGTATTTTACGTCATGTATTGTAGATGCTATTAGAATTCCACTCAGGTTAACGTTGTTCAATGTGTCTCCTGTCCTGCTTCAGCCTCGGTGTCGTATAACTCACCGGAGCTGCTCCAACGATGAAATCCTCCATCACAGCAGAGCAGTACCTCAGGCTCCATCTCCAGACGCCTAAGATCTTCTTCCCCTCCTCCGACAGCAAAGTCAGCCGGAGCATCCTCACCGGCCAACCCAATCACGCTGAGATCAACATGGCTTCGCCAAAGAGGTTGTACACTTGTTGCGTCTCTTTTTTACTCTACATGTTATATATATTGTCCACTGAGCACACGGATTTGTTCCTTTATTGTCTCCCTGAAAGAAAAAACGTAGGAATTTTAATTTTCACTTGTTATCCTTTTCAAATTCCTATTCATGAAGCACAAGACTAAGAGATAGTAGCATAATAGCATTAAAACCGTGCATTTTCTTGTGGTTTGACTTAATCTCACCATGCTTCTTTACATCCTGTGATCTTGCAATTGTTGTGAATCAAACACCCAGATTGGCAGAAATCCTGTGTTTTTAAATTCTCTGTTTTGCACGTGCATTTCTATCCTATTCCTGTCTATTTCCTATCCCTGCATTGTTGGAATCCTCCAATTCAAACAAGCCCTTACATAATTACTTCTCTTACAAATAGTTGTCAAAGAAAACCTTGTGTGATTTGTCCCGCTCCTGCTGCGCCGTCGTCCACCCCAGCTCAGCTGCTCCAACGATAGAAGGGTCCAGCACAGCAGGGATCCGGCCTCCAGACTGTCTTTCGCCGCCTTAGATCTTCTTCCCCGCCGCTGGCAGCCATGAAAACTGCATTACCATCATCAACCGAGCAGATGACCTCGAGGACTACACGGGTCCACAAGAGAGGTCGCACTCTTTCGTGTCTTCTTACGTTATGCATCGGTTAATATTACATGCTACTTTATCATCCTGTTCACCGATTATACTCTAAGTCAGCTCCAAACTAATGGTCAAACTTGAGTTTTTAAATGGTTGTGGGGTACATATCGGGGCCGCTATCAATAGTATCTATCTACTATCTGGTTAATCTCCGATGTCTACTATGAGTTTCATATTGGGTGGGAAACAAACAATAAAGAAGCCATTATCTGCATTTTTTAACTGAAGCCATTATCTGCCTGCTATTATTGGTTTTGGGTGTATCCACAGGTTGCTACCATCACTCTGGATTTCTGCATGCACTCCCTACATAATCTCACTTTGTTTTATTCCTATGCATGACAGTTATTGTAAACAATGGAACTGAACATGTAGAGCAAAAGAGACGAGCCTTTCGTGGCAATAAAATTTCATGCCAATGTCGCTCCATGGTAGGCGCAAAGGCAGCCCCCCCTCCACGCATTTTGGATTGTAATCGAGAGGAAGATATCTGTTCTGAGGGGGATTCGGAAGGAGAAGACAACTCCTATTTACCCCCTGAGGTGTTCGCTCTAACTTGGCATGCTGATGTTGGTTATATCATGCATATGGTGTCTTGCATTGCTTACTTTATACATCAAATATGTTATCTGCTTAGTTTAGACATCCTTTGTGCGAATGCCATCTGTTTAGTTTATTCATAGTTTATGTGAATTATGCAACGCCATCTTGTTTAGCCAGGCATCATATATGTGAATTTTGCAATGCCATCCTGCTTAGCCAGCCATCTTATATGTAAATTATACCAGGCCATCCTTTTTTTCGTTACATATTAAATTTGTCAACAATGTTAGTACATTCAACTGCTCTTCGTGTGCATCAGCCATTTGACACGGTGATGGCAAATTCTGGAGTGAAAACAAGGTCTTCAGAGCAGACTATGCTATCTGACGAAGCACATATCTCGCTGGTTACGGATAGCTCCTCAGAGGAGGATTCAGAGACAGATGACCAGTCCTATCCCCCCCCCCCCCGAGGTGTATGCTCTAACTTGGGAGGGTTATGTTGCTCATATCATGTGTATGGTGTCTCGCATTGCTATGTCATTTGACTAGTTTAGACATGCTTTGTGTGAATGCCACCTGTTCAGTGTCTAATTACCATATATGTGAATTATGCATTGCCATCTTGTTGCAAGACATTATATATGTGAATTATACAATGCTACCTTGTTGCAAAGGCATTATATATGTGAATTATGCAATGCCATGTTATTTAGCCAATCATCATGTATGTGAATTATATCATGCTATCATTTTTTTGTATTATGTGTTCCATTTGTCGACAACGTTTGTATATTCAACTACTCTTCCTGTGCATTAGCCATTTGAAGCGGTGATGGAAGTATCTGGAGTGAAAACAAGGTATTCAGAGCAGACAATGCTACCTGTTGAAGTAGACATCTTGCTGGTTATAGAGAGCTCCTCAGAGGAGGATTCAGAGACTGATGACCAGTCCTATTTCCCCCCTGAGGTCTATGCTCAAACTTGGCAGGGTTATATTACCCATGTCATGCATGTTGTCTTGCATTGCTTAGTTTTTACATCATATATGGATTGCCATCTGCTTATTTGCTTACTATATAAATCATATATTTGAATTATATCATGCCATCATATTTACATAGTACATACACATCATCTATCTGAATTATGGCATGGCAACCCATTTAATAAAGACATCATATAGTTATATCATCTCATCCTGTTTAGTGTTTACAGTCATCATATTTTGAATTATGGCATTCTATCCGTGAATGTATGTGAATTATGGCATGCCAACCTATTTAATAAACACATTATATAGTTATGTCATGTCATCCTGTTTACATAGTCTCATATTTTGAACTATGTCCTTCCATCTTTTTTAGTTAGCCATCATAATGTGAAATTGTGTCATGCTATCATGTTTAGTTAGCCATCATATATGTGAAATTGTGTCATGCTATCCTGTTTGGTTAGACAACATAAATATGAATTATTTCATGCCCTCTTTTATTCCCCACTATCCATTGCACCTGTCTATCATACAATGTCTATACTTTAAATTACTTTTCTTGTTTATCAGCCATTTGAATTGGAGAGCGTGATGGCAGTATCTAAGGGAGTAACAACATGGTCTTCAGAAAAGATAGTGCTACCAGTTGATGCAGATAGAACCACGGTTGTACTTGCCCAAGGACCAGATCCACCACACATAACCCAGACTCTCGTAGATTGTACCCCTACCCAGTTGGACAGAGAACCAGCTACACCCCTTCTAACCCCAACCCCAGCAGATAGTAACCCAGTTCCAGTTGACACAGCACCGTCTCCACCACAGAGCACCCAAACACGAGCAGTTAGTAAGGGAACTGCAGTGACCCAAAGCACGAGGACCACCACTCCGAATCCCAACTCAACGCTTAAAGGAGAAGAAGATTTGTTCTCAGGTCAGGTTTTGTAGCTATGGTTCATACTCCTTTGCTCTTGCATTACTGTATTTACTCATACCAACTATTTTCAAATTTGAAGGATGGAATTGAAACTCCAATGGCGCAACAGGTATGTTTTAAACCTGCTTCTTTAACTGGTTTTCTGTTGTAACCTGCTCTATGTTGATTTCAGTTTCAATTGAATAAACAGTTATGTTCTCATGTCATGCACATTACAAGTGTTGTTATTGCTCTATAGTTACCCACACTTATATTCTGTCTATTCTGCTTTGTCTTGAACAAATATTATTTGAACTATGTCTCTATCTTGATTCGGCAACAAAAACTAGAATGATATAGACCATAAAGTGACCATGGTACATAGATATATGTTTGTTTCATGCTGTTATCCTGTCCACT
Organism: Triticum aestivum; assembly: GCF_018294505.1. NCBI lineage: Eukaryota > Viridiplantae > Streptophyta > Magnoliopsida > Poales > Poaceae > Triticum > Triticum aestivum. The sequence goes on from NC_057813.1 coordinate 252,180,887, forward strand.
TTACTACTGAACTCATTTACCAAAATGAGTTTCATATACAACATGGTAAACATGTGATGTGTCTGCTTGTTTCTCTTTTAGAATGTGGACAAAATATTGGAGAACGGTACCGTGTTATCCAATGGTAAAGGAAGTAATGCAGATAAGGTTCAAGATAGTGAGACATCCCTGTTGGTCTCCAAGAAAGCTGATAAAAACTATCTTGACGACAGTGAGGGAACCCAAAAGTCCTGTCTTGACTTAGTGTTCGAGTTACTGGCCACTACTGCTGGCACAAGCTCTTCGAACTCGCTGCCTGAATCAGTTCATCTTCTTGAGTCTCAACTTCAAGTTGAAAGACATCGATCAGATGTGCTGCGACAGGAAGCTGAAGGACTGAGGAAGTCCCTGTAGAATTCAGATGCATATTTTCTGGTGCAACAGCAAGCGCTGGAGGATTTAAGCGCCAAACAAGAGAAAGTTAATAAGCTTGATAAGCATCTTGCCAGCATTATGGGTATCCATGATATTGCTTCTTGAGATCTTCTGAAGTGGTTTCAGTTCTAGAATTTTTTTGCTGCAGTGTTGAAAGCACAAGTGCTCCCTAGGTGGTTTTGGTAATTAATGTCAACATATCTCTTGTTGGACTAACACTTTTATCTAGTATGTTTCAGATAAGTTCAACAATGGAGTGGCATGGACTAAAGGATGTGGGAACTCCTTCAAGATGCTAAGGACAAAGGATTGGCTCAAGCTTCAAGCTCAAGACTCTTCATTTTACATTTTAGTGATCCAAGATCACATTGAGTCTATAGGAAAAGCCAATACTATCAAGGAGGGATGAGGTGTTGCTTAATGAGCCTCTTGCTTCAAGTGCTTAGTGATATGCTCCAAATACCCTCAACTACTTTCCCACTTCCACACATATGTCCTAAACCTAAAGTCAAACTCGGCCCCACTGATTCTTTCTATCCGGCGCCACCGAGTTTGGATGTCTTAGCCACTGCCACAAACCCTAGGCAAATCGGTCTCACCGATAGGGATCTCGGTCTCACCGAGATGGGATTGTAATCTCTCTGTGTATGTCCATTATCAAAATCGGTCTCACCGAGTTTGAGTAATCGGTACTACCGAGATTACAATGCAAACTTTCTGGTTGACTCATTACTAAAATCGGTCCCACCAAGTTTGAGTAATCGGTCCAACCAAGTTTGCCTGACCAACTCTCTAGTTAGCTAATTACAAAAATCGGTCCCACCGAGTTTGTGTAATCGGTCTCACCGACATTACGTTATGCCCTAACCCTAACCATATCGTTCCTACTGAGTTGCATGCCGGTCCCACCGAAAACCCTAACGGTCACTATGTTTACTAAATCGGTCTGACCGAGTTTGATGATTCGGTCCCACCAAGTTTGGTAAATTGTGTGCAACGGTTAGATTTTGTGTGGAAGCTATATATCCCCCTCCACCTCCTCTTCATTCGTGGAAAGAGCCATCAGAACAAGCCTACACTTCCAGCATCCAATTTCTGAGAGAGAACTACCTACTCATGTGTTGAGGCCAAGATATTCCATTCCTACCATATGAATCTTGATCTCTAGCCCTCCCCAAGTTGCTTTCCACTCAAATCTTCTTTCCACCAGATCCAAAACTTATGACAAAGAGTTGAGTGTTGGGGAGACTATCATTTGAAGCACAAGAGCAAGGAGTTCATCATCAATGCACCATTTTTTACTTCTTGGAGAGTGGTGTCTCCTAGATTGGCTAGGTGTCACTTGGGAGCCTCCGACAAGATTGTGGAGTTGAACCAAGGAGTTTGTAAGGGCAAGGAGATCGCCTACTTCGTGAAGATCTACTGCTAGTGAGGCAAGTCCTTCATGGGCGACGGCCATGGTGGGATAGACAAGGTTGCTTTTTCGTGGACCCTTCGTGGGTGGAGCTCTCCGTGGACTCGCGCAACTGTTACCCTTTGTGGGTTGAAGTCTCCATGAACATGGATGTACGATAGCACCACCTATCGGAACCACGCCAAAAACATTCGTGTGTCCAATTGTGTTTGAATCCTCCAAAACCCTTCCCTTTACATTCTTGCAAGTTGCATGCTTTACTTTCCGCTGCTCATATACTCTTTGCATGCTTGCTTGCTATATGTTGTGAATGCTAAACTTGTGCCTAAACTCCACTTAAACTTAAAGAACTTAAAAAACTGCAACTTTGGTACTTAGTGTCTAATCACCCCCCCCCCTCTAGACACCTCTTCTCAAGGTCCTATAAGTGGTATCAGAGCATTGGTCTCCATTGCCTTGGTTTAATCACCATTGGAGGAAGATGGATGAGTCTACTTTGGGGAGTCTTAGACATAGAGTGCCTATTCTTGATGGAGAGTATTTTCATGAGTGAAAAAATGAGATGCTTGTAATTTTCAATCAATATCATTTGAACAAGTACATTGCTAGCCCTTGTGCACCTCATGTTGATCCTATGCATCCTACCCTTGATGAGTCAATTGACATGGTTAGGAATCTTAGAACTGCCGAACTTATTATTAGAGGATTGCCTAGAAACTTGATTGGATGTTTGCCTACTCTTGAGTGTGCCTACACTATATGGAAATTTCTTGAGGAACGATTTCCAGATTATTCCTTGAAAAATCTTGATGAAATTCTCCATAAGTCTATTGCTTTGAGTAAAATGAATACTAGTGATCCTATGTTTGGTGGTCGTCTATTTGAGCTTACAAACCTAATGCGTGCCAAAGGAGATGTTGGAATTATTAGTGATATTATTTCCAAAGCTATAAAAATTCATAAGCAAGATCATTATCAAACTCACTCTAACGAATCACCCTCTCTAGGATTTGATCCACCACATGACGATGTTGAACATGGATACTATGATGAGGATGATGATAGTGACTTCGATCTTGATGATGCAATGAGACATTTTGGTCTTATGGCAAATCTTCGGGGATATATGTCAGGAGGAAAAGAATGGGTTCTTGATAGTGTATGTACCGATCACATGACCGGAGATAAAGACATGTTTCGTGAGCTTGCTGAAAATGATAGTCCTCGAAAGTATGTCACTTTCGGTGACAACTCAAAGGGTAAGGTGGTTGGCCTAGGTAAGGTGGCCATATCACATGATAGCTCCATACAAAATGTTATGCTCGTTGAATCTCTTGGATACAACTTACTTTCAGTATCTAGACTTGCTGACTTTGGTTTCAATGTCTTATTTACTGAAGTTGATTGCCAAGTGTTTCGCAAAGACAATCATAAAATGGTCTTTACCGGTGTGCGTAGAGGTGATCTATACATTGTTGATTTCACTAAAAAGGCTCAACCTAAAACTTGCTTCATTGCTAAATCCTCAAAAGGCTGGTTATGGCATAGACGATTAGGTCATGTTGGTATGCGAAACCTTGACAAGCTTATTAAAGGGAATCATATCCTTGGAGTTAATGATGTCATATTTGATAAGGATAGACTTTGCAGTGCTTGTCAAGCAGGTAAACAGGTTGGAGGAAGGCATCCCGTGAAGAACATTATGACCAAAAGGAGGCCACTCGAGCTACTTCATATGGATCTCTTTGGTCCCAACTCCTACAAGAGTCTCGGTGGAATTTTTTTTGGTCTAGTTATAGTTGACGATTTTTCAAGATTTACGTGGGTGTTCTTTCTCGATGATAAATCGCAGGTTCAAAAGATCTTCAAAAACTTTGCTAGGAAGGCCCAAAACCAATTTTAAGTGAAGATCAAGAAGGTTCGCAGCGACAATGGAATGGAGTTCAAGAACTCTAACCTGGACAACTTTCTTGATGAAGAAGGGATTTCACACGAGTTCTCGGCTATGTACACACCTCAACAAAAATGGAGTTGTTGAGAGGAAGAACCGGACGCTCATCGAAATGGCGAGAACGATGCTTGATGAGTACAAGACGCCGAAGCACTTTTGGGCAGAAGCGGTTGAGATAGCTTGTCATGCAACAAATCGCTTGTATCTTCACAAGCTACTCGGCAAGATGGCATACGAGCTCCTCACCGGTAACAAACCCCAAGTTGGATACTTTCGAGTATTCGGCTCAAAGTGCTACATTCTTGATAAGCATCGTCGTTCTAAATTTGATCCTAAGTCTCATGAAGGTTTCCTACTAGGTTATGGCTCAAACTCTCACACTTACCGTGTCTACAACAATTTCACCCGAAAGGTTGAAGAGACGGTAGATGTGAAGTTTTATGAATCTAACGGCTCACAAGTAGAGCAATTGCCAATTGATGTAGGAGACAAAGATCCTTCGGAAGCAATCCAAGACTTGTCTATTGGGAAGGTTCATCCAACAGAGGTGAAGGAGAGTACCTCGTCCGTCCAAGTGGAAGCTTCTACTTCACGACAAGGTGAACCAAGAGTTGATACAGAAGCATCCACAAGTGGGACACACCAAGATGAAGAAAATGAGGAAGTGCATCAAGATGAACGTCAACAACCTCCTTCTCCACCACGACAAGAGAACGCCAACGCCAACAATGAAGAAGGCCAAGAACAAGAACAAGATGAAGAAGAAGTTCAACCAAGATCCAAGCAAAAACTCTCATGAGTTCGAGCAAGAATTGTTAAAGACCATCCCGCCGAGCAAATCTATAATGATATTCAAACCGGGAGAATCACTCACTCTAAAACTTGTTTAGCTAACTTTTGTGAAAACTATTCTTTCATCTCTAGCATTGAACCTATGAAGGTCGAAGAAGCATTGGAAGATCCGGATTGGATAAATGCTATGCATGAAGATCTACACAACTTTGAGAGGAACCAAGTTTGGACATTGGTTGAGAAGCCCGACAACAACCACAACATCATCGGTACAAAATGGGTGTTTCGCAACAAGCAAGATGAAGATGGACAAGTAGTTCGCAACAAAGCACGTCTCGTCGCCCAAGGCTACACACAAGTCGAAGGTATGGACTATGGTGAGACTTACGCTCCCGTTGCTAGACTTGAGTCCATCCGCATCTTACTTGCCTATGCTAATCACCATGACATCACCTTGTACGAAATGGACATTAAAAGTGCTTTTCTAAATGGTGAAATGGAGGAGGAAGTTTATGTTAAACAACCTCCCGGCTTTGTCAATCCTAAGAAACCCAATCATGTTTACAAACTTCACAAAGCTCTTTATGGTCTTAAACAAGCTCCTAGATCATGGTATAAATGCTTGACCAAGTTCCTCATTGAAAAAGGCTTTGAAATTGGGAAAATTGATTCTACTCTTTTTACTAAAAGGGTTAATGGAGAACTCTTTGTGTGCCAAATTTATGTTGATGATATTATATTTGGTTCAACTAACCCTCATTTTAGTGAAAAGTTTGGGAAGCTAATGTCGGAGAAGTTTGAGATGTCTATGATGAGTGAACTCAAATTCTTTCTTGGGTTGCAAATCAAGCAAACTAAGGAAGGTACTTTTGTTTCTCAAACGAAGTACACCAAGGACTTATTCAAGAAGTTCAATATGCAAGAATTCAAAGGTATGACTGCACCCATGCCTACAAGTGGACATCTTGACTTAACCAAAGATGATGAACTGGTTGATCAAAAGGTTTATCGCTCTATCATTGGTTCATTGTTATATCTATGTGCTTCACATCCCGATATTATGCTAAGTGTGTGCATGTGTGCACGATATCAAGATGCTCCTAAAGAATGTCATCTTAAGGCCATGAAAAGGATAGTGAGATACTTAATCCATACACCAAATTTTGGCTTTTGGTATCCTAAGAGGGCCTCTTTCGATCTTGCTGGCTACTCCAACTCGGACTATGCCGGATACAAGGTTGATAGAAAGTCCACTTCGGGTACTTGTCAATTTCTAGGTAGATCTCTTGTGTCTTGGTCCTCCAAGAAACAAAACGCAGTATCCTTATCCACCTCCGAAGCGGAATACATTGCCGCTGGTTCATGTTGTGCTCAATTACTTTGGATGACCCAAACTCTTAAAGATTATGGGATATATGTGAAACATGTTCCATTGCTTTGTGACAATGAAAGTGCTATCAAAATTGGTCATAATCCTGTGCAACATTCTCGAACTAAGCATATTGAAGTTCGTCATCATTTCATTCGAGATCATGTTGCTAAGGGTGACATTGATCTTAAGCATGTTCGCACCGAAAAGCAATTAGCAGATATATTCACTAAACCTCTTGATGAGAAAGTATTTTGCAGGATAAGAGGAGAATTGAACATCATTGATGCTTCAAACTTGGAGTAGAAACTCCATTGGATACATGCAAGACATGAGCTTATGACTAATCCTTGATATTTCTCTTATGATGAAAATCTTATGTCTTGGATATATTTGTATCTTGCATGTTATCTAACCCATGTAGGTACTTGGTTGAATCAAATTCCATGAGATTGTAACCTACTCATATCTCGAGCAATCTCTACATCACCAAGTCTCTACACTATGGTGGTTGAAGACAAGGAAGCACGAAACCATTCAAACATATCCTTTGACAAATTCTATGTTGAGATTCATGATTGTCATTTTTGGATACACAAGTGCTCTTCCTTGCAAGAACTAACCCATGTAGGAAGATGGACTCAAATTCCAAGTGGTACTCCAAATTCTTGATAAGCTACATCAACCTTGAGCAAGCCACAGAAGTTCAACTACATGGACATCACCACCAACCAAGGTATGTTATTCCATCTTAGAGAAGCTTTACTCCAAGCCATGAGCTAAAGCAACTCGACAAGATGTGAATACATCAAGATGCTTAAACAAAAAATGGCAACCCCATTTTGAGCTTAAACGATGAATATGACCTATGATCAAGTGATCTCACTTGACTCCTAAGTCAATATACTCTAACATAGGTGACCTTGTCGCCGACCATCTCTAGATGAAGTTCTCTTGTGTTCTTTTCTGTGTGTTTGCACTTGTATCATGCATATTTGTTTCCCTTTTTTCAAAAAAAAACTTCATCTAGATTTCTTTCTGTTTGCTCTGCATTTTCTGCATCAAATTCATTGCAAATCATTCAGTAAATTCCTTGAAAATCTTTGTGAGATATTATTATTCTAGTGAGCTAAGGTGACAAGTGTTTTCTCTGCGATGAACTCTGTTACACCGATTTGTTATTTTCGGTCCAACCGAATCCTTTCGGTACAACCGAAGCATACCACTCGGTGCCACCGATTTCACCACAGGAAAAACAGTTTGCCACGTATTCTGTGTTTCTTTTGATCCAGCTCCACTCAATGAATCTTGTCCTACAAGCATCACATTTTTAAAAATGCTTTGTGCCGTGACTCAAGGACCCAACCCATTTGATAGATTCCAGAAAACCTTTCTTGGAAATTGATGTCAAAGGGGGAGAGAGAGATCACATCAAAGCTTATCATTTAGAGAGATCACATCAGAGAGGGAGAGAGAGATCCTTCAGGGGGAGAGCGAGAGATCTCCAGGGGGAGAGAATACTAGTAGAAAGTATTTCTCAAGGATCCCAGATGCTTGGTGTTCAAGAGGAGAGATGCCACATGTCTTCTTGAGGGGAAGACATGTTCATATGTGCTTATTTGCATTAGTTTGCATTAGCTCTATTCATTTATATCTTTCAGCTCTGATTTTCTGTTCCCTATCTTCTCCCAGTATCCTATGCTAGATTCAAGGGGAGCAATACATCTAAGGGAAAGAAATCATTTAAATTCATGGCATATCTTTACTCTTGGGGACATGTCTAATCCAATGTGGTACTTAGTACTCACTCTCTACATGTCATCCCAGTCTTGGTATTCTTGTGGTTCTTCTGTTTGCTCTGGCTAGTAGGTGCATCTGTGTTATCTAACCTTATTTTCACAGGTTCATTCCACCCTAAGCCAACTCAAGACTACAAGGTAAGTATATGCATCACAATCATGTGTATGAGGAATTCTTGCTGATGTACATACTGTTTTGCAAGAAGGACTTATGAGCATGAAGGTATTTTCTTTAATATTCTTTGCTCTGATGCATATGGCCAAGATACATGTAACACATTGCCTACTCTATCATGGTTATGCTCTCACATGCTTCTATTTTCCATATTCACATGATTGCATACATGTAGGGGGATCCTATGCTTGTTACATGTCCTTCCAAAGCTTTACTTGATATTCTCTATATCTTTATCTAGAGCTTTGATGTATGTTGACATCAATTACCAAAAAGGGGGAGATTGAAAGCACAAGTGCTCCCTAGGTGGTTTTGGTAATTAATGTCAACATATCTCTTGTTGGACTAACACTTTTATCTAGTATGTTTCAGATAAGTTCAACAATGGAGTGGCATGGACTAAAGGATGTGGTAACTCCTTCAAGATGCTAAGGACAAAGGATTGGCTCAAGCTTCAAGCTCAAGACTCTTCATTCTACATTTTAGTGATCCAAGATCACATTGAGTCTATAGGAAAAGCCAATAATATCAAGGAGGGATGAGGTGTTGCTTAATGAGCCTCTTGCTTCAAGTGCTTAGTGATATGCTCCAAATACCCTCAACTACTTTCCCACTTCCACACATATGTCCTAAACTTAAAGTCAAACTCAGCCCCACTGATTCTTTCTATCCGGCGCCACCGAGTTGGATGTCTTAGCCACTGCCACAAACCCTAGGCAAATCGGTCTCACCGATAGGGATCTCGGTCTCACCGAGATGGGATTGTAATCTCTCTGTGTATGTCCATTATCAAAATCGGTCTCACCGAGTTTGAGTAATCGGTACTACCGAGATTACAATGCAAACTTTCTGGTTGACTCATTACTAAAATCGGTCCCACCGAGTTTGAGTAATCGGTCCAACCGAGTTTGCCTGACCAACTCTCTGGTTAGCTAATTACCAAAATCGTTCCCACCGAGTTTGTGTAATCGGTCTCACCGAGATTACATTATGCCCTAACCCTAACTATATCGGTCCTACCGAGTTGCATGTCGGTCCCACCGAAAACCCTAACGGTCACTAGGTTTACTAAATCGGTCTGACCGAGTTTGATGATTCGGTCCCACCGAGTTTGGTAAATTGTGTGTAACGGTTAGATTTTGTGTGGAGGCTATATATACCCCTCCACCTCCTCTTCATTCGTGGAGAGAGCCATCAGAACAAGCCTACACTTCTAGCATCCAATTTCTGAGAGAGAACTACCTACTCATGTGTTGAGGCCAAGATATTCCATTCCTACCATATGAATCTTGATCTCTAGCCTTCCCCAAGTTGCTTTCCACTCAAATCTTCTTTCCACCAGATCCAAAACCTATGAGAGAGAGTTGAGTGTTGGGGAGACTATCATTTGAAGAAAAAGAGCAAGGAGTTCGTCATCAATGCACCATTTGTTACTTCTTGGAGAGTGGTGTCTCCTAGATTGGCTAGGTGTCACTTGGGAGCCTCCGAAAAGATTGTGGAGTTGAACCAAGGAGTTTGTAAGGGCAAGGAGATCGCCTACTTCGTGAAGATCTACCGCTAGTGAGGCAAGTCCTTCGTGGGTGACGGCCATGGTGGGATAGACAAGGTTGCTTCTTCGTGGACCCTTCGTGGGTGGAGCCCTTCGTGGACTCGCGCAACCGTTACTATTCGTGGGTTGAAGTCTCCATCAACGTGGATGTACGATAGCACCACCTATCGGAACCACGCCAAAAACATCCGTGTCTCCAATTGCGTTTGAATCCTCCAAAACCCTTCCCTTTACATTCTTGCAAGTTGCATGCTTTACTTTCCACTGCTCATATACTCTTTGCATGCTTGCTTGCTATATGTTGTGAATGTTAAACTTGTGCCTAAACTCCACTTAAAATTAAAGAACTTTAAAACTACAACTTTGGTACTTAGTGTCTAATCACCCCCCTCTAGACACCTCTTCTCAAGGTCCTACAAGCGTTTATTTGCGCTGGTCGCCAACTTTGACAACCAGTGTATATGATATGCTACTTTGTTCCCTATATTTGCACTCGTGGCGAACTTTGATGCCCAGTGGATGTAATATGTGTAATAGCCGTGATAGCCTAGCGTTAGTTGCTTGCTTATTTATTTCCTTGTTGTCTTGTTTATTTGTTTGCTTGTAGTCATTGTAGTTCTTTTTCCGCGGTTTGCTAGTGGCTGAATAACCTATTTTTTAAAACTAGGCCACAATAACCATGGGCTAATATTTACTGTAGTGACACTGGGCCTCCTACTGGCCATACAAACAGTGTTCCTTCTACGGGCCATAGAAACAATGGGCCTCCTACGGGCCGTAGAAACAATGGGCCTTCCGCGGGCCGTATCATCAATGGGCCTTATACAGGTCATATGATCGATTGGCCAAACATGGGCCAAATAGACCACATTATGGCCATAAACGGGCTGACCATAATGGGCCATCGTTAATAGGCTGTATTTGATGACGCTATGAAAACGTCCCAACGTATTAACGAACCACAAATGGTCCGACTATAACCACGGGCTGAATTTGCCCCACAAGCAGAAAATGACAGTAACGAGCTGTAAGTAAACGAATGTTGGAAGTGAGCCCAAGAATAAATGGGCTCTGAGAAGGCCGAAAGATAACATGGACTGGAAACGCCCAACCGAATAACGGGTCGTTAATGGGTATAAAGTGATACACTGTTCATTACGGGCCAGTTTCACCACGGGCCGTTAATGGGTGTAAAGTGATACATTGTTCATTACGAGCCAGTTTCAACACGGGCCGTTAATAGGCCAAGAGTTACATAGGGCCTCATATGGGCCGAAAGACGTCATGGGCCATACATGCGCCAGAAGTGAAAACGGGCTGGAATCATATTGGATGGCCCAGATGAGGCTACTGGGCCTAATTCAGATAGGCCGTAACGGGCCTTGGGTTAGCGGGCTGTAAATGGGTTGTATGCGAACAGGTCGTTAACAGGCTTTCCATGGGCCGGCCCACCACCTTTTGACCAAGTCAAACGGGCTGGCCTTTTCACAGGAATGGGCCTCTGTTGGGCCGTGCCACGTGTCGACGTATCATGGGCGCCTTCCGTCCAATGAGTGGATGACATGTGTCCCAACGATGAGCCGACACGTGTTTCCTCCAGCCAATGATGATTTTACACATGGAAAATCCCCATTGGTCAGGGCCGTTAACGGGTTATCGGATCCAAAACCCGACCCGATAACTTAACGGCATTCCGTTACGGTGGATGCTACGTCTCGATCACCCTTGACGAAAGCACTTCTGTGACGCGCGATTTATCGTCATGGAAGTGGACACTTCCGTGATGATAATTTTAGTAATGTCATGGAACACTTCTACGACAACACATGTATGACTATCTTGATTCTGTCATAAAATCGTCATGGATGTACATGCCTGACAAAAAACGCGACCTACTGTAACAAACATGTATCATCACGGAAGTGTATTTTTTTGTAGTGATACCTAGGCCGACCAGACGCGGCTCTAGCAAGCTGGCAAGTTCCTGGTCAGAAACTTGGTCTCCAAGTTTGGCCACCTTCTAGAAATCCATTAGGGCTAATCTCCTGGGGTTTAGGGTTTCTTAGGAGGGTGTTTAAGCTCAAGAAAGATCAAGGCTAAAAGCTTAGGGGAAAATGCACTTGTTGTACAAAGTGCATTTCTGGCCCAGAAGAGAAAAGATTTTCTACATCAAAAATATTACAAAAAGTGATGCAATATTTTTGCGTGGTAAGATGTGCCATGGTCCTAAGAATATTTGGGAATTATCTCAGATTTTTCTGAGCAAGAAAAACTGAGGCTGCTTTGGAGCACAAAGTTCTGAAATGAACTTAAGAGAGAAAAATGAATATTTTCCTTTTAGGAAAAATATTCATTTTATTATTTTGGGGATTTATGGGAGGAATAAGGGAGATATGTCACTTGGGTGAAAGCCAGGAAGACTTCCAGCAGGTCCATGCCAGTGACGCCCTGATTGATCAGTTGGACCACCCTCTCAACTACCATGTTCGTCTCCACGCTCTTAGCAGCAGTCACTTTCAGCGACGAAGGGGTCTGAACATGATAAAAGGTGAAGTGGGGAAGTCTGGTCGACTGATCTAGAGTTGCGAGGTCCTAGCAGTAGAACCAGGTCGATTGTCGGCCCCTAACCGATTCAGGAAGAGTCGTGGAAGGGAAAGAGCTCCTCTACCTCTTCTGGATACCCAAACCCCCACATATGTGAATGACATGTGTTTTCTCATCACTCATGTTTGCCTTCTTCACCGACTGCAAACATATGGTGAAAATATGCTTGAAAAGACCCCAGTGCGGTCGACACCCCAGAAAGTTCTCACACATAGACACGAATGCAGCAAGGTATGTGATGGTATTGGGAGAAAAGTGATGGAGTTGGGCACCGAAGAAGTTCAAGAAACCCCGGAAGAAGGGGTGCGGAGGAAGCGAGTAGCCCCGGTCGACATGGGTGGCGAGCAGTACACACTCACCCGGCCGAGGTTGCAGCTCCATCTCCCCCTCCGGCAGCCTCGCTGCACCCTTGGTGATCAGCCCGGACTCCACCAGCTCATCCAGATCTTCCTGCCGGAGCGAAGGCCGGATCCAATCGCCTTGGATCCAAACCTGGCGGCAGCGCCGAGCATGATGACGACCCACGATTCTGCTTCTTGCCTTTCGCCGCCCCCGTCGCCTTCTTCGCGCTTTCTAGCGCCGCCGTCTTGTCCTTCACCATGGTGGCGGAGCGGCTGTGCCGAGAGCGGAGGAGCCAGATGCAGTGGAGAAGCAGAGGAAGAGGGGGGGAAACAGACATGCATAGTGCAGGCGCCTCGGCTCCGTCGCCTTATAAAGGGCCGCTTCCGAGTGCCTGACGCGTGGGTCCAGGCTATCCTGTCAAATCCCGCAACAGTCGCGCGCGACGTACGTGGCGAAAAAGGTGGCGCTCGAGGCGCTCCTGTTTATCCACCCCACTTACTTAGGCACGCTCCGTCCGCGCGCTTCCCCGAAATTTTGAATCCCGTGAAATCCAGGATACACTGCAATCAATCGCGCCAAAGATTCTGCGCCCCGAAACAACACTCGATAGATGATGTTACAAATTCACTCGGCAACTTTTTTAATCGATCAAGGCGACTGAATCGAAGCTGAAGTTCCAACGTGAGTCTTCCGTCCTGCGTAAAACACTCATGAGATGCAAGGCTCGGAGCAAGATCAACTTCAACCTACTTTCCACTCGGACCTTAATCCATTCGGGGGCTACCGATGAGGATACAGACCTAGGGTAGGGTCATAGCCCTGACCTATACGCCCTACCCAAGGTCACTACCCTAGAAGCAAAGAAGTCCAAGAGACAACAAGGAATACCCAGGGAAGGCGTCGAGTGCAGTCCACTCGACCAACCATGTCACTCGGATACCCCTCTTACCTGATGTCACTCGACCATACAAGAAACCACTCGACCTACTGAAGACCAGGAGTCACTCAGCACTACAACGGTCAGGCGTTCACTCTGTAGTCTTTAAGATCATTATTAGCACTTATGGCTGGCGTTATCGATAACGCCCTGTCTTTATGTACATTGAACCCCTTGTAATGGAGGATGGCTGGGGTCATGGCGCACTCTATATAAGCCACCCCCTCCTCTAACACAAGGGTTCGCACCCCCTATAACAGCACACGCATATAATCCAATCGACCGCCTCCGGGCACCAAGACGTAGGGCTTTTACTTCCACCGTGAAGGGCCTGAACTTGTAAATCATGTGTGTACAACTCCACCATAGCTGAGATCTTGCCTCTTCATACCTACCCCCATTCTACTGTCAGTCTTAGGACCACGACAGATGATCCAGACCCCGGTCCAAATGATTCGGCTAACTCGCCCCACGACACCCGAAGCTGGACCCTCAAGCCAGATCATCCGGACGAGCACCCGGCTCATCCGGACACTAGCCGGACATTCGGACCCCCATCCGGACATCCGGGCCAACGCCGCCACCGCCTGCGTCATCAAATCATGCGGGCCAACACCCGGATCATCCGTACAAAGCCTGGATCATCCGACTCCTTACCCAGATCATCCGGACAGAGCCCGGATCATCCAGCTCCCCACCCGGATCATTCGTACCCCGCCTCTGTGCGTGTGTTGGGCTGACTCCCATGTACCCCTTTGAGCCCTTAGCCTATATATATGACTCCTCCACCTCTCTTCTAGTGTTAGCATTGTGATAGCTCATACTTTGAGATAGATCCTTGCTCATCCATCTAGATCTACTCCATTGCGAGGAACCGACACCTCTTCGGAGAAGATCCTCGTTGGATTCAAGACCTTCTCTCGGAGAAGACCCTCTTCAAGACCTCCTCTCGGAGAAGAACTGGTTACCCTATGTCGTGGTTCTAGGTTTGACAGTAGAAAGGGGGGTAGGTATGGAGAGGCAAGATCTTAGCTATGGTGAAGATGTACACACGATGTTTATGAGTTCAGGCCCTTCTCGGAGGAAGTAATAGCCCTACGTCTCGGTGCCCGGAGGCGGTCGATTGGATTATATGTGTTGGATTACAGAGGGTGTGAACCCTTGTGCCAGAGGAAGGGGTGGCTTATATAGAGTGTGCCAGGACCCCTGCCTGCCTCCATTACAAGGGAACTAATGTACATAAAATAGGGGCATTACTGGTAACGCCAGCATTAAGTACTCTTAATGCTCATGAAGACTAAGGAGTAAATATCTGGTCGTTGTGTGTTCTCCTGACTACTGGTCTTCGATATGGTCGAGTGATCTTCCTTGTAGTCGAGTGACGATAGGTAACGACTGTCGAGTGATGTGACCGTCGAGTGGATTGCACTCGACGTATGAGACTGGTGCTCTTCTGTTGACTCTTGGTCTTTTCATCTTCCAGGGTAGTGACCTTGGGTAGGATGTATGGGTCGAGCCTATGACCCTACCCCAGGTCTGTATTCTCATCGGTAGCCCCCGAATGGATTAAGGTATGAGAGGAAAGTAAGACAACATTGGACCTGTTCTGTGTTTTGTGTCTCCGCGAGTGTTTCCTGTTAGGCTGAACGCCTGCGTTGATACTTGAGAGTCAATTCGGTTGCCTTGATCCATTCAGAAAGTCGTCGACTGAACTGGTGGCCTCATGCGTCGAGTGTCCTGTGGGAGCATGAGATCTCGGGCACGATTGCCTGCGGGGAATCCCGGATTCCGCGGGATACGAAATTTCGGAGGCGCGCGCGGGTAGGAGGGCGCCAAAAAAAGGGGGACCCGGATGAGCCGAGATGCCTCGATTATCGCGCCACCTTTTTCGCCATGTTCGCTGCGTGCAACTGTAGCAGGATTTGACGGGATTGCTTGGCCCCACGCGTCAGTCACTCGGAAGTGAGCCTTTATAAGGCGACGGGACCGGGGTGTTTGCACTGTGCACGCCTGCCACTTCTTCTTCTGCCTCCGCTCCTCCGCCGGACCCAGTGCCTCCGCCTCCGACGCCACCACTTCCCCACCATGGTGAAGGACAAGCCTACGGCGCTAGAGCGCGCCAAGAAGGCGACGGGTGTCAGGACCCCAACTCGATGTCACATCGATCTAGCCGGTAACACTTCATATCACCTTGCGGCCTCACGCACGGTGTTCCCACGGGTGTCGCCTTACCTTTGCCCGGGACCGTTTGCGCCTTTTGGCTCACGTATATGATAGTGTCGCTAGCATCCATATGATAAAGAGCCCGGGCTGACATGACTAGTCGTAAACCCAAAGTGGCACAGACTTACAGGGACAGGCATCCATGACCCAGCTTCGAACGTGTCGGTCATCAGCAAGTGGGTCCGGGCTGTAGCACTGGGCTAGCAGGACTCCGGTAAACCGGGCTGTAGCGGGCTAACAGGACTCCGGTACTCAAAGCGTGACATTTCCCCGAAGGGACAGACACAGGAACGAAGAAGGACACATGCCGGCCAGCCTAAGTGTTCCAGAGCAGTAGCAAGCTACCATGGCTCAGCGGTAACACTAGGAGACATTTCCCGGTAAGAGAGGCTACTAAAGATAAACAACTAGATAGTCAGATCCCACACATACCAAGCATTTCAATCACACACACAGTATGCTCGATATGTGCAAATACAACAAAGCATCACAACATGACTCTACGACACAAGTACTTTATTCATTAGGCTCCGAGGAGCGAGATATTACAAACATGGGTCTCATGACCCAACACTCAGAGCATACAAGTCAAAGCACAAGCGGAAGCTATCATGTCTGAGTACAGACATCTATAAATGAAAAAGGCTGAGAAGCCTGACTATCTATCAGATCCTGCCGGGGCACAAGATCGTAGCTGAGGTATCAAGCTAAACGTTGAAGTCCACGTGAAACTACTAGCGAGACCGAAGTCTCTCTGCAAAACATAAAATAAGCAAACGTGAGTACAAATGTACCCAGCAAGACTTACATCAGACCTATCTACATATGCATCATTATCAACAAAGGGGTGGTGGGGTTTAACTGCAGCAAGCCAGCTTTGACTCGGTGGCTATCCTAAACTACGACTGCAATGTAACTCTTTTGAGGTGGCGCACACGAGTCCACATATTCACCATATCAATACACCACTATGGATCCGCTCCCGTCTCCCTACGAGAACGCCATCCATAGCACTCACGCTTATCTTGCGTATTTTAGAGTATCCACTTTCACTTGTCTATGAACTGATATAAGCAACCCAGAAGTCCTTTTCCGCGGACACGGCTATTCGAATAGATGATGTTAACCCTGCAGGGGTGTACTTCTTCATACATGTTTCCACCACTTAGCGTCTGCACACGACATGTGCTCGGCAGACTTCAAGCGAAAGCCGACGTGGGTGTAGACCACGACCTACCTAAACACTTAAGTCTCTAGTCCAGGTTTATCGCCTATTCAGGTTCCATCCGCAGGGAGTCCGGCCGAGGTTTCCCATACGGCCCCGAACGATGTGAACAGGGTTCCCGAGATACCTAACGGGTATTTGGTACACCCGGCCACGTACCTACCGCATCACAGCCCACCCCTACGGTCAGCGCTGTCCACGGCCTCCAGTAGGCTACAAACACCAGAAACTACTTGCAACTCCTGGACAGAGGACTAGGGTGAATAAGAAGTCGAGCGGGGTCATATTTCAGGGCCCAATGTATGGTAGTAGCTGAATCATGGATCACGAACACAGAACTCAGTTCCTGAGGACGGCTGCAATGAGACAACCCACCATGTACTCCTACATGGCCTCTCACCGCTACCTTTACCAAATCGTGTTCACACACTTAGCTCTCACACAGTAGGACATGTTCACACGCCTCTGATTCATCCCCGATGAATCAGACCTGACTCAACTCTAAGCAGTAGCAGGCATGACAAACAAACATGAATGAGTAGGCACAACAGGGCTCAAACAACTCCTACTCATGCTAGTGGGTTTCATCTAATTACTGTGGAATGACAGGTCATGCAGAGGATAAAGGGGTTCAGCTACCGCAGCAAGTAACAGATGAATCGATGTTGTCCTAATGCAGTAAAAGAGAGCAGGAGCGAGAGAGTGGGATTTTATCGGAATGAACAAGGGGGTTTTGCTTGCCTGGCACTTCTGAAGATAACATTGAGTCTTCGTCAGTGTCAACGATCGCATCATCGGTGTCACGTCTATCGAGAGGGGACAATTACCGGCAAATACAGAAAAGACACGATCAATGCAATGCACAATATGATGCATGCTATGACAGGGCAATATGAATGTGTTTTGGGCTAATGCACCTAAAACCAGATTAAATGAAGTTGGTTTGAATCCAAGATTCAAATTCAAACTCCATATGGGGTTATTTAAATGTCATTCACTTCATTTGTCCTAAACAGTAGTGATAAGTTGTTCTAACATGCATGAAAATGGTACAGATGGATTCCTTGAATTTTTCTGATAATTTTTCATATATAATTTATTTAATTTGGAGTTACAGTTAATTTTCTATGATTTTTAGAAGTTTTAGGCATTTTCTGGAATTTCCTGAATATAATTAAATCCAGAAAATACTTTATGACATCAGCAGTGCGTCATGCTTGCATCAGCAAGTCAACAGGGCTGCCCCGGGTCAAACCTGACGTGTGGGGTCCACACGTCAGTGACACAGGGACTAATCCCGCGTTGACCCGGGCTGGTTAGCTTTGACTAAGCCCTGGGGCCCACTTGTCAGCGTCAGTAGGTGGGGGGGTTAGTGACTAATTAACTAAGCCACGTCAGCCTGCCGGAGTTCTGGCCGGCGGCGACCATTAGCGCGGCGGCGAGAGTGGTTTTGGCCACTCCGGCGACCAAATGGGCCGCGGAGGGCATCTAGGAGGAGCTGGGGACGAGCCGAAGCTCCTGGTGGAGTCAGTTGCGCTCGGGGCGGCCGGAATCGGTGCCGACGGCGAGCGAGGCGGCGGCCGGAGCTCGGGTGTGCTCGGGTTCGGCGTTACACGGCACGGCGAGGTCAGCTGAGGGTCTCTACGGATTACTGGGGTCGTCAGGAGCACTCGAAGGCAACGAGCGCAGGTGGAGGACCCCGCGAGCACGAGGCTCACCGGCCATGGCGGACGGTGGCTTCGGGTGCTTGTGGGGCGGCGGCTACAGGGTGCGCGAGAGAGAGAGAGGTGAGGGGAAACGACGGCAAGCTCACAGGGATGCAGCAGGGTGGCTCAGTGGGCTCGGAGACGCACCGGAGCCGACGAATTTGACGAAGATGGCCGGCGGGTCCGAGGTAGAAGACGACGGCGATGGCGGCGATGCAGGGCTTCCGGAGGGCTGTGGAACGGTGGGGAGGAAGAGGGGGTCGAGGCGGAGCTCCTGGGTGCATCGGCGAGGCTAGGGGTGGCCGGTGGCCATGGGTACGGCGACGATGACGGCGAGCTCCGCTCGGTGGTGTGCGCGGGAGGGAAGCAGAGGAGGGAACGGGGTCCAGGGGAAGAGAGGGGAGGTGCAGGGGGCGAGGGGGAGTGCGTGGCGCCCTCGGGTGCCTCCAGCGGCGAGCGGGTAAGCAGGAGGTGGCCGGAGCGTGCGCGCGCGCGTCGGGCACACGCCCTCCTGCCTACTGGCAGGAGGTTGAAGACGGTGGCGACCGGGTGGGCTGGGCCGCACAGTGCTGGACCAGCACAGGAGCTGGGCCGGCTCTGGTGGGCTGCACGGGTGAGGCCAGGTAAGTACTGTCCCTTTTAATTTTTCTGTTCTGTTTTCTTTTTTTTTAATCTGTTTTGCCACTGTTTTGAATTTAAAAATAATTCAAACAATGCCAAAACTCCTCTGAATATTTTATACTGCTAGATGGACTTTTCCAAAAGCTTATAAACTATTTCAGGGGTATTTAAATTATATTCTAATTATATGAATATAATTCAAATTCAAATAGCTAATGAATTAAATCCAAAGTCCCAAAAATAATTCTTTAAAAATGTTCAATATTTTGGTTGGGACCAGAACCCTTACCAAAAATTATCAAACATTTAAGAAGAGCCTTTTGGAGCAATGAATAAGATTTCTAGGGTTTTTGCCCCTCTTTTATTTAGGGTTTTGAGGCTTCCAATATTTCCTCAGTTCAAATTTCAGAATTTAAACATGATGCACACATGAAGATAACCTAGAGCAATGCCTGAAGCTAGGGATGTGACAACTCACCCCCACTAAACAAGAATCTCGTCTTGAGATTCAAGCGTAGGGTAGAACGAAGGGGAAACGCAAACTAGTACAATCTTCACGATCCAGGTTGCACTTCATAGGAACGTTGATTCGATCACCATTATTGTCTTGTCGTCTTGCTCTGAGAAATCCTGCCAACATGACCTGGAGGGAAAGAGACTCTAGAAGGGTCGATCTTCTCGAAGATCGAACAACTCACGGAATGAGACATAGCAACATCTCTTGAGCTGGGAGACGAAGCACAGATTTGAAGAAATGGAGTGGAACAGATGACGAAGGTTCACTAGGTAGACAACGATTCCACGCTTAAGAAGGTGGTAAACGATTGTCAACGTAGCGAGGAGTTGAGTTGCCATGATACCATAACGATACACCTTAGGGAAGGTGACTCGTAGAGATATCCCCTTAAGTGGCAAAAAGAATTACTTTTGATTCAAAGATCATTGAAACTCTTTAAACCAGCCTAAGGCAATTCCCGAGCGATCGTTTGGAGGGGGGTCAGTAGAATGGCATACTCGGACTTGGATGATGTGGATTACCTTGTTGAAGACAACGTAATGGATGAATTTGCTTATCACCGGAAATGGATGAGACCCATGGTAGAATGGCACATTGGTGGTGCAAGCTGGGAAAAAAAATGCAAATGCTGGGAATGATTCTAGTAACTGGGAAAGAACCCAACAATAGAGAGTGAATTCACTGTTGGAGTGGTTATAGCATAACCGAAGAATCTGGGGCAATCCCAGCTAGTGCCGATGATAAGACGTAGCGCTTGTGCGTGCTCTCAAGAACTTGAGCATTTCCACAATCATCAAGGTTTTATCAACAACCGCGTCAAGGGTGCTGACAACACAACATACTACCATGATGAATAGCGATGGACGATGCAGATGCGAAGGAGGATAACACCTTCTCAGATTTCACCCTTGGCGGGGCCAAGGAAATAAAATCTGGATGATCGACCGAGAGACATTTAGCACTCCGCTTCTAATGTTCTCCTTGATGTGCTAGTGTAACCCATTCATAGATATGGTTTGATATCTAGAATGTCAAGTAAAAGGTCGGACTTCGGGATCTCAGAAATCCATAGGGGCAACTAGGGAGTAAATCCTACGAAATCCCTATGGGGGGGTGGCCAACTTCCTCAATCAAGATATTATAATAACAGGTCTTCCGGCTGGGTGTGTTGGCCACGACATCCACTTTACCGATTATCGAGGGACCAATATTATAATTCTTGGGAAATGTTCCAACCATCACATCTGCCTGAGATTCAGATCTGGTTGGTGTCAGGATATCCCAGACTCATCAAGTCTAGAAAGAAAAATGAAAGTTTGCAACGCAAATCGACGAGATAATGTTGCGGGATTCTCGGGGAGTGAGCTACGATAGTAAGCCCCAAAACATGAGCTGGTTCTGCTACAACATGTGAACACGTTGTCCCAGACAAACATGACCACGTGGTAGTCTTATAATAAAACACTACCGAGTTCAGGAGGGGAAACCATCATTAAGGACATCGAAGTCTCCACGCGTGGAAATCCAAAGAGTTCACCTTGGACAGACTCCTTTATCTCTGAACAACTCAATCAGTGGCTTGGTGTGCTAGGATATACATATAGCATGGAGGTTGCAAATCTCCAGACCACAGAATACTTCGCACGTGTGCATGACTGATTTGGGATGATTCCAAAGGAGGCAAAAACATGCTTTCTCGAATTCACGTCGGCAACTTACATCAAATGCACGTGAATCAAAGGAAGTCACTTCTTTTATCCAAACATATACTTCATGAACGGGGCATGAAGTAAATGCTTTCAAAAGTTTCCAACACTAACTTAATGTTCAACAACATCATGGAGGAGATAAGAATGTTGTCAATGGGCTCAACAACAACTCATCAGAATTTCCATATCACTGGACTTCCACCATCGTGTGAACACGGTGATAGCATTGGTCAGCCCCAAAGATATAATGGTGTATGCTCGAGGGATCAACCACGAGTAAGACAACATTACGAGCATCGTTGGTTCTGTCTTGATTTGACGATAGCCCACACTCAAATCAAAGGATTGATAAGACAATAGGTCCAGCAACTGATCACAGGGACCAATCGATGAAGATATCATCTTTCTTCAATACACACTACACAAGAATATCCCTTTGGAACGAACTAAGTCAGGCAAGCTTTTATCTTCCAACCCTCCAAGTTATTGTTTAGCTTAACCAACTAGCTCAGGGATATCTAACACCGATTCTTGGAGAGAAGGTGGTTCACAAGAAACCAACTTGATCACGAGCTCAACATAGCGGTCAGGTGACAACCTGGTAATACTTCTGAGAAGATATTCAGAAAATCACGAGCCACCGGTATGTTACTAAGCTCGAGAACAATCTTGCTTTTCAGGGCAAGACGATATGATCAATAGAGCAAGAATTTGAAATAATCCTAACCCATCGATCGAGGAGGGCACTGAGAACAAGGACTAGGTAGCATGATCAACCTTGGAATGATGATTCGAAAACCAACATACTAAGAATGAAATTATTATCCTTTAACTACGAAGCAACGGGGTTGCTAGCAGTATTGATTTCACACATCACAATTCATTTGTCGGTATTCCGGTTGCATCAACACGAAGACCGAGGAATGACTAATGACGGCAAGAAGTATCACTGTACCAGGAGTTCATAGGATGGGGTGCAATTCCTATAATAATCTCGATATAAAATATGTAATACTCCAAGGTAGAGCAGAACCAAAAGCTGGATTGGCATTTGATCTGCGGAATACAACTACTTTGACCCAATCCTAGATATGGATGAGGTACTGGAGTTTGTTTCTCCTAGTCATTCTGCAATAGAATGGCTTGACGGATCACAAGAGTAATAGGCATCGATAAACGAATGCATGCATACTCTTGATATCAATTGATAGACGAGGGTCAGAATGCAACTAAAGAGAACAACTCAAAGGAACATATAACTTTCTGAGTTGTGGATGCATAGATTAGTATGTCGAACCAAGTTCAACATATTTCTTCCAGATAACCCATGCAGAAAGGTAAAACTGGCAGAGTCACAATATATAACGGAGAACTCATCAAGAATAATCCTGTTGTGATAATTCAGTTCAACAAGGGACTTCTGCCATAAGTAGTTCATGGTATTTGGAAGAAGAAGATACCACGGACTTTAAGGACTATCGCAAAGGTTACTAATATCCTAAAGGAACTAGCAAACACTATCAACATGAAGTAAGTAGAGTGAATCTCGGGTTCAAAGCCCAAGGAGTAGAATACCTACTACTAAGTGGCATCACGGGATGCTTTCGAGAATAAAAGCCAGAATCATCACACTGGGGATCACAAAACATTGCTAGATTACTAGGTGACTCCCTAAACACCTAGGGCCATAATAGTATCTCCAACATATATGTCAAGGTAACGGAGTACCTCAACTCACTGATTAGTGTGGTTATCTGGCCCATGGGAACATCGAAACAGGAGGAAGGAATTTGCAAATGCATCAGACTGTTTGGAAACCTGGGATGACTTCGGACAGCATAACGGCTGTAAATGCTCAGAAAAGATTTGAGACATTCACAGAAATGGTGGCATAACCACTCAGAAGCACAATATCAAGGTTTCGAAATCAACAGTTAACATACGGAAGTAGTAGGAACTGAAACGAGGCTTAAGTCCAACAATCTTATAAGTCTACTGATTAGTAACACGTGATCCTGATGGAAAGAAGAGATAGCCTAGTTCTTAATCCCCGCAGGAAAGATAAGATGACTCCGATCAGAAGGGCATGAGGTATAAGGAGTAAAAAGAGCCTTACGTTCCATCCCACAATCAATTCCCTTATATAACTAAAGAATTTCTAGACTCAACTTCGACCAGTTTGGCTTGGTAATCCTACAGGCAGTCAAGCTCTGATACCAACGCTGTCAGGACCCCAACTCGATGTCACATCGATCTAGCCGGTAACACTTCATATCACCTTGCGGCCTCACGCACGGTGTTCCCACGGGTGTCGCCTTACCTTTGCCTGGGACCGTTTGCGCCTTTTGGCTCACGTATATGATAGTGTCGCTAGCATCCATATGATAAAGAGCCCGGGCTGACATGACTAGTCGTAAACCCAAAGTGGCACAGACTTACAGGGACAGGCATCCATGACCCAGCTTCGAACGTGTCGGTCATCAGCAAGTGGGTCCGGGCTGTAGCACTGGGCTAGCAGGACTCCGGTAAACCGGGCCGTAGCGGGCTAACAGGACTCCGGTACTCAAAGCGTGACATTTCCCCGAAGGGACAGACACATGAACGAAGAAGGACACATGCCGGCCAGCCTAAGTGTTCCAGAGCAGTAGCAAGCTACCATGGCTCAGCGGTAACACTAGGAGACATTTCCCGGTAAGAGAGGCTACTAAAGATAAACAACTAGATAGTCAGATCCCACACATACCAAGCATTTCAATCACACACACAGTATGCTCGATATGTGCAAATACAACGAAGCATCACAACATGACTCTACGACACAAGTACTTTATTCATTAGGCTCCGAGGAGCGAGATATTACAAACATGGGTCTCATGACCCAACACTCAGAGCATACAAGTCAAAGCACAAGCGGAAGCTATCATGTCTGAGTACAGACATCTATAAATGAAAAAGGCTGAGAAGCCTGACTATCTATCAGATCCTGCCGGGGCACAAGATCGTAGCTAAGGTATCAAGCTAAACGTTGAAGTCCACGTGAAACTACTAGCGAGACCGAAGTCTCTCTGCAAAACATAAAATAGGCAAACGTGAGTACAAATGTACCCAGCAAGACTTACATCAGACCTATCTACATATGCATCATTATCAACAAAGGGGTGGTGGGGTTTAACTGCAGCAAGCCAGCTTTGACTCGGTGGCTATCCTAAACTACGACTACAATGTAACTCTTTTGAGGTGGCGCACACGAGTCCACATATTCACCATATCAATACACCACTATGGATCCGCTCCCGTCTCCCTACGAGAACGCCATCCATAGCACTCACGCTTATCTTGCGTATTTTAGAGTATCCACTTTCACTTGTCTATGAACTGATATAAGCAACCCAGAAGTCCTTTTCCGCGGACACGGCTATTCGAATAGATGATGTTAACCCTGCAGGGGTGTACTTCTTCATACATGTTTCCACCACTTAGCGTCTGCACACGACATGTGCTCGGCAGACTTCAAGCGAAAGCCGACGTGGGTGTAGACCACGACCTACGTAAACACTTAAGTCTCTAGTCCAGGTTTATCGCCTATTCAGGTTCCATCCGCAGGGAGTCCGGCCGAGGTTTCCCATACGGCCCCGAACGATGTGAACAGGGTTCCCGAGATACCTAACGGGTATTCGGTACACCCGGCCACGTACCTACCGCATCACAGCCCACCCCTACGGTCAGCGCTGTCCACGGCCTCCAGTAGGCTACAAACACCAGAAACTACTTGCAACTCCTGGACAGAGGACTAGGGTGAATAAGAAGTCGAGCGGGGTCATATTTCAGGGCCCAATGTATGGTAGTAGCTGAATCATGGATCACGAACACAGAACTCAGTTCCTGAGGACGGCTGCAATAAGACAACCCACCATGTACTCCTACATGGCCTCTCACCGCTACCTTTACCAAATCATGTTCACACACTTAGCTCTCACACAGTAGGACATGTTCACACGCCTCTGATTCATCCCCGATGAATCAGACCTGACTCAACTCTAAGCAGTAGCAGGCATGACAAACAAACATGAATGAGTAGGCACAACAGGGCTCAAACAACTCCTACTCATGCTAGTGGGTTTCATCTAATTACTGTGGAATGACAGGTCATGCAGAGGATAAAGGGGTTCAGCTACCGCAGCGAGTAACAGATGAATCGATGTTGTCCTAATGCAGTAAAAGAGAGCAGGAGCGAGAGAGTAGGATTGTATCGGAATGAACAAGGGGGTTTTGCTTGCCTGGCACTTCTGAAGATAACATTGAGTCTTCGTCAGTGTCAACGATCGCATCATCGGTGTCACGTCTATCGAGAGGGGACAATTACCGGCAAATACAGAAAAGACACGATCAATGCAATGCACAATATGATGCATGCTATGACATGTCAATATGAATGTGTTTTGGGCTAATGCACCTAAAACCAGATTAAATGAAGTTGGTTTGAATCCAAGATTCAAATTCAAACTCCATATGTGGATATTCAAATGCCATTTAATTGATTTGTGCTAAACAGCAGCTATAAGTTGTTCTAACATGCATGAAAATGGTACAGATGGATTCCTTGAATTTTTCTGATAATTTTTCATATATAATTTATTTCATTTGGAGTTACGGTTAATTTTCTATGATTTATTGAAGTTTTAGCTATTTTCTGAAATTAATAAATCATTTTAGATTTATTTAAATTCCAGAAAGGAATTATTGCGTCAGCACTAGGTCATGCTGACCTCAGCATAGTCAACAGGGGCTGGTCCGGGTCAAACCTGACCAGTGGGGTCCACTGGTCAGTGACACAGTGCTGACTAGTGTCGTTGACAGGTGGGGCCAGGTCAACGGCCACGTCAGCAGAGTCAATGCTGACGGGTGGGTCCCACTGCTTATGAACTAATCTAAACAGAAAATAAAATTAACCTAAACAGGTCCAAGGGCCCACATGGCAGTGGCTTTAGGGGGGGGG
>NC_057813.1:252207591-252211978 GCF_018294505.1 Triticum aestivum
GGTGGGCTGGGCCGGCTCTAGTGGACTGGGCTGCTGGTGGGCTACCAGGTAAGGCCAGGTAAGTTCTACTCCTTTTATTTTTTTCTGTTCTGTTTTCTTTTTTTTTAATCTGTTTTGCCACTGTTTTGAATTTAAAAATAATTCAAACAATGCCAAAACTCCTCTGAATATTTTATACTGCTAGATGGACTTTTCCAAAAGCTTATAAACTATTTCAGGGGTATTTAAATTATATTCTAATTATATGAATATAATTCAAATTCAAATAGCTAATGAATTAAATCCAAAGTCCCAAAAATAATTCTTTAAAAATGTTCAATATTTTGGTTGGGACCAGAACCCTTACCAAAAATTATCAAACATTTAAGAAGAGCCTTTTGGAGCAATGAATAAGATTTCTAGGGTTTTTGCCCCTCTTTTATTTAGGGTTTTGAGGCTTCCAATATTTCCTCAGTTCATATTTCAGAATTTAAACATGATGCACACATGAAGATAACCTAGAGCAATGCCTGAAGCTAGGGATGTGACAACGGGGGCGGCGAAGGGCAAGAAACCAAGCCGCGGATCATCATCGCGCTCGGGGTTGCCGCCGGGCTGGATCCAAGGCGATTGGATCCGGTCTTTGATTCGGCAGGAGGATCTGATCGAGATGGAGGAGTCCGGGCTGATCACGGCGGGGGCGGCGAGGCTGCCGAAGGGAGAGACGGAGCCACAGCCTCGACTGGATGAGTGTGTTTTGCTCGCCACACGTGTCGACCAGGGCTTCTCGCTTCCTCCACACCCTTTCTTCCGCGGGTTCTTGAACTTTTTTGGGGCACAGCTCCACCACTTTTCCCGCAACACCATCACGTACCTAGCCGCATTCGTGTCGATGTGCGAGAATTTTGTAGGATGCCGACCGCACTGGGGTCTCTTCAAACATATCTTCACTATTCATTCCCAGTCGGTTAAGAAGGCGAAGTCGAGTGACTCGAAAACCCACGTGATCCAGATGTGTGGGGGTTTGGGTATCCAAAAGAGGAATAGGAGTGCTTTCCCTGCTGTGACCCTTCCCGAATCTGTCAAGGGTTGGCAGTCGTCCTGGTTCTACTGCCAGGACGTTGCGACTCCAGGTCAGTCGACCGGTCTTCCTCCTTTTTCATTCGACCGTGTCCACACTCCTGCTCCACTGAAGGTTACCTCCGCCGAGACCATGGAGATGAGGATGTTAGGGGACCGAGTGGTCCAACTCATCAACGATGGAGTCACTGGCTTGGACTTGCTGGAGGTGTTCCTCGCTCGACGGATCCAGCCTCTCCAGGGCCGTGACCACCCGATGTGGTTGTATTCTGTACTAGGCGACTCCACTCGGGTCCATCCAGAAGAAGTGCCTCTCGACACCGTGGCCTTGTGGTTGAAGGGCATGACGGGCAACCAAGATAACCCTAGAAGATCCAGGCGAGTTGTCCCTTTCGGAAACGACAACCCACCCGACAAGGTACATTCTCCGTTCCGACTGTTTTCTGTTTGCGTTCTGACTGCACTCGGCGTTGGCTGATTCTTGTTTTCACCAATTTGCTTTGTAGGTATTCAATGAGATGTACTCAACGCCCAACGGCGAACAGGCCTTTGTGCAGGACCAGGAGGGGGAGGACAGTGCGAAGGAGAGTGGCGAATGGGACTCTCCGGGAGAGGAGGATGAGGAGAGCGAGGAGTCGGACGAAGAGGAAGAGGTCGAATCGCTGCCGCGCTCTGAGCGTCGATCCAAGCAGCAACAAGATCCATCTAGAGGTTGTGTGAAGAGTGCGGCTCCAAGCGCCACCACCCCGAAGCGCGCTCGGACGTCGACTCCGGAGCCGACGGAGAAGGTGGCTAAGCAGCCAAAGGTTGCCCCCTCCAAGACCTGAAAGACGCTACCGCGAATCAAGATGGATGTCCCCGTTGCCTCAGGGTAGGTATCTTGTTTGCGTTTCTGTAAGTCGACTAAATGTTTTCTCGATCCAACTGACTAATTATTGAGTGCTTTCAGCCCCGCCTCTGCTGCCACTGACATGGATGTTGATAAGGCACCAGAAGACAAAGAAGCCACCTCACGAGCTGGCAAGTCCATTCAACCTAGTTCTGTTTAACTGAATGGGTGGTCGACTGACTAAAAATTTGGTGCTTCTCTTCTTGCGTAGCTCCGCAAGATATCGTTGTGCTCCCCGATGACGACGAAGAAGAAGATCCTCTACAGGAGAGGAGGAAGAGGAGTGGAGGGTCGAGCAGGAGGAGACTCAAAGTCCAAATTCCTCAGTCGACACCGGCACCAGAGACGATGGCTCGGACCAACGTCACGTTTGCTGACCCATTGACGACTGATCGTCCGTCGGGGTCGACTGCACACACGCCTGCTGCACCGGTGCAACTCCACTCGTTTGACCCGGCCACTACTTTGGCCCCTCTGGAGCCATCTCTCTTTGCTACATATCAAACTCCGGACGACTCTCCGTGTGCCACTAGGGAATCTCTTCGCCAAGCGAATCTTGCCAGATAGCCTACAATGCCAGCACTGCTCTTCAGACCAATGTCCAGGTTAGTGAACTTCCGACTGAACTTTTGAACGTTGCTTTATATCTGATCACCCACTGGGTGTTCTCCTGTTTGGAACTCGAGTAATCTCTGATTTTGCATTTTCCGAATCAGTGGGGGCATGTCGAGTGCACCCACTGGGTGTAGTCCCCGAGACCACGGTCGGCTGCTGGCAATCGACTGAGGTTTGATGAGAGTTGATCATTCTGTCCCTTCGCTTTTTTTGAACTCTTTGCTGAGTACTGATCTGATCCAGTGGGGGCATGCTTAGTGCACTCACTGGGTGTAGTCCCTGAGACTACTATTGAATGTTTTGATTCGGCGGTAGTCTTAGAGTAAATCTTTTCCTTCACTGTATGTGTCGACTCACATGTCTGTCTTTCCGGCTGCAGAGGTCTTGTGATCTTGGAGCTCGGCTCACCGACTTGAAGAAGAAGCATATCAGTGTTGAACTTGACCTCGAATATGCAAAGAAGAACCTGAATAAAGCTCAAGAAGAAACAACCATCATGGGAGGTAATCACTCGACCACCTTGTCCGCTTTGTAGCTTTATGCTTGGCGTTGGCTTTTCTTTCAGTCTCTTTGAACCGAGTGAATTCACACAAGCAGATGTGCGTAGTGAAAATCGCCAACTTCAGTCTCGTCTGAAGAGTGTTGTTTCTTTAGAGAGGATGAAGGAAGCTCTGGAGCAGAAGGATCTGGACCTAGAAGTTGCTCAAAACGAAGCGCGCGAGAAGACGAAGCTTGCGGACGAGAAGCTGGCTTCAGTCAGCAAGTTGGAGGATGAGAACGCAACATTGAAGACGGCTGTCTCGGATGCCAATCGTGAAGTCGAGCAGCTGAAGAAGGACAAGGAGAGTTTGACCATTGAAGTCGAGGGCCTCAAGACCAAGGCCAGCAAGCTAGAGTCTCATTTGGAACAACCCGCAGCAAAGCTTGTCCTGAAGCTGGAAGGTACATCTACTTAGTTAGATAACATTCGTCGACTAGGATTTGCAATACTGTCGACTCATTCATTGTTCATTGTGGTGGAACAGAACTCTGTCGGGACTTCGAGGCTGAAACCGGATGGGTCAAGACAGATCTCGACCCTATCAACTGCCCCATGAAAGATGAAGTCGCGATGAACTTGCTTCGGCTGGAATCGCGCTTGGACGGTGCAGTCGACTATCTGGCTCAGCTGAAGGCGGCGATGGTCCGAGTAGACGCTGAACTCTGGCCTGAAGCGATGGTCCGATCTTGATAGCTTCTGCGACCCGTCCAGTCCTTCTCCCGCCGAGTGACGAAAAAACATTCTGCCACCGCTTTTATTCGCCTCGGGATGCTGAGTGGATTTGTAATCGTTTAAACTTCTTCGGGCCTGACGCTCGAGCACTTTTATTTTGCGGTTTAAGAAACTTCGGATTTATCACCTCACATATTGCGTCTGTCTTCGAATGAAATTCGCCTTTCCCTCGAATTATTGTCTGTTTGCTTAATGCAGTTTCTGGAGAAGAAAGGCTAGTCGACCGGTCGGGTAAGGTTTGCTTAATTCCGGTGATCCTCGAGTAGCATCGATCAGCTCATCAGCAAGGCACCAGCAATGGTCTTGACATTCCAGTCGACCGGTCGGGTGATACTTGAGTAGCATTGATCAGCTCATCAGCAAGGCACTCAGAAATGGTCTTGACGTTCCGGTCGACCGGTCAAGTGACCCTTGAGTAGCATTGATCAGCTCATCAGCAAGGTACTCAGCAATGGTCTTGATGTTCCAGTTGGCCGGTCAGGTGATCCTTGAGTAGCAATGATCAGCTCATCAGCAAGGCACTCAGCAATGGTCTTGACGTTCCAGTCGAC